>NC_138549.1:14055235-14157735 GCF_964273705.1 Natrix helvetica | reverse complement strand
TGGTTTGAAATTACTGGGATCTCAAAACAATTCTCCTTATGTTTTATTCTTCCCCGTTGCCAGCTTTACATTCCTATGGCACAGAGATGCGTTTCCATTTCCTTTCTTTATTTTCCTTTCAGACAGGACAACAAAATCGGTTAACCCAAACTTTAAGTGCCAAGGGAATGGTGGAAATGATCTAAAAGTCTTTGCTTGGCCTTCTCTAGCCTTGGGTTTATTCCTAGAGTTGTGATGCTCATCCTGGCAACCGTTGTGGCCCACCAGCAGCCAGCAGAGCTGGCAGCAGATTCGGACAGTGAGGAGGTTGGGGATGAACATGGGCCAGTCCTGGAGGCTGATAAGGGCTCTGCGTCGGAGGCAGAGAGGGGGGCAGAGCCCTATGCCAGTTATCAGCTGCCTTCAGAGTCAGACATCAGTGGGGCAGATGAACAGCTGGAGCTTGTTCCCAGTGTGCGCATGCGCAGAGTTGCCAGACAAAGGGAACGGCTAAAGAACAGGGGTCGACTTGGGAGTAAGGCTACAGGGTAAACAATGAATGGCCCCTCCCAGAGGAAATAAAAGAGGAGCGAAAGGGGAGTGGAGTTTGCAGGAGACAATTAGTTCACTTAATTGGTTCGTGACTCTCCGAGACTCCTTGCCAAGTTTTGCAGATATCGGCCTGTCAGCTCTCCAAGCCAGAGAAGGTCTGTGACTGTAAATCCTCCCTTGAAAGACTTTGATGGATGTGAATGAGCAGAATTCACAGTCAATTGATAAAAGGGAAATTTGTCGGGACAAGGCATTTGCTTCATGCTCTTGGGAAGCCTCAGTCAGAACAACAACTTAGGAATTCTAAAGTTTTCTTACCATAGTTTATTACATGCTCCAAAGATTGAATCTTTTTGAGAAGACACAACACCATAAACATCACAACATTAATTAGCTTGTTGTTTAAGGAGCAGAAGGAATGTTAGGTAGTCGATTTGTGTGACATTAGTATGGATTAGACTTTTTTCAGTTCATTTTTGGAGTCATATTTTTCAGAATAGCATACATGTTTGAAATCCTTCCTTCTCAAGAGGGTTTCATTGCAATAAACACATGCTTACCCTCACATGTATGATGTTATCCATTCAGTCATGCCTTGTTCTTGGTTAGTCTATGGGCTAGATTTCTCTACATCTTCCTATCTTGATAGATGATAGATAGATAGATAGATAGATAGATAGATAGATAGATAGATAGATAGACAGACAGACAGATAGATAGATAAAAATAGAGTTGGAAGAGACCCTATACCAGTGCTGGTGAACCTATGGCACGCGTGCCACAAGTAGCACGTGGAGCCATTTGTCAGGGCACGCAAGGCGCTGCCCTGTCAGCTGGCCAGCGCGCATGCACGCGCTGGCCAGCTGAGTTCACCTTTTTAAAAGCCATTTTTCGCCCTCCCCAGGCTCCAGAGGCTTTATAGGAGCCTGGGGAGGGCGAAAAGAGCCTCCCCCGCCCCCTGGAGGCCCTCCGGAGGCTTCAGGGACCGTCCGGACGGTCCCTGAAGCCTTCGGAGCACTCAAAAGGATCCTCCGAGCAAACCGGAAGTGACTTCCAGTTTGATCGGAGGATCCTTTTGAGCGCTCCGAAGGCGTCAGGGAAGCCTCCGGACGGTCCCTGAACCTTCGGAACACTTAAAACGACCCTCCGAGCAACCCAGAAGTCACTTCCGGTTTGCTTGGAGGGTGGTTTTAAGCGTTCCAAAGGCTTCAGGGAAGCCTCCGGACGGTCCCTGAAGCTTCCGGAGGGTCTCCGGGGGGTTGGGGGAGGCTCTTTTCTCCCTCCCCAGGCTCCTATAAAGCCCCTGGAGCCTGGGGAGGGCAAAAAAAGCATGTAAAAATGGGGGGCGTTTCGCGCGTTGTGCGCGCATGCGCACTGGGGGGGTCGCGCGTTGCATTATGGGTGCGGCACGCCCGCACACGACCGCCCTGTGCTCCCCCCACTTGTGGCACGTGAGCCAAAAAAGGTTCGCCATCGCTGCCCTATACTATATTTCAGACAAGTGGCTGTCTAATTTCTTCTTAAAAGCCTCCACTGATAAAGCATCCACAATTTCTGAAGGCAAACTATTTAATTGATTAATTGTTCTCACTCTTAGGAAGTTTCTCCTTACTTCTAGGTTGTTTCTCTCCTTGAATGGTTTCCATCCATCCATTGGTTCTTGAGCCATGTGTCACCTAATCTGTATTGTACATTTGGTTTTTCTTGCCTAAGTGTAAAATTTTACTTTTCTCTACAGTACATTTCATTTTGTTGGATAGGACCCAGTGTTCAAATCTGTCACTTCTGGTTTTCAGCAAAAATGGCTTCCCCAGAGCAAACAATGGGTTCACTTCACAACCGCCAAATTAGCACACACACACACAAAGGTTGTAAAATTGGGTGGGTAATGTGGCTGACACGCTTGATGACTGTAACAACTTACGACCATAATAGCCATAGAACGTAGACTTATATACCACTTCACAGTGCTTTATAGCCCTGTAGAGCAGTTTACAGAGTCAGCCTATTGCCCCCAACAATCTGGGTCCTCATTTTACTGATCTCAGAAGGATGGAAGGCTGAGTCAACCTTGAGCTGGTCAGGATCAAACTCCTGGCAGTGGGCAAAGTTTGTCTGCAATACTGCATTCTAACCACTGCACCAGGGCTGCAAACATCAGTCAGGGACTATATGCATGTAATTTTTCCCACGGAAATAAATTCTAATTAAAAAGTATGTTTCGTTTCCTCTCTTTTTATCCAGTTTCAGATTTCTCTGGTTATCTGACCACTCTACGATTTGTTTTAATGTTGGCTAGCAGCAATTTTTTTTATGCTTTCTTCCTAAATACTTCTGTCCCCTTTTTTAAAAAAATATTTTTATCATATATTTTTCTTTGTTATACATAACGTTTCCATTTCTGCAATGGTAGTGTGTTCAACCCCCTTTTGAATAAACATAATTTTATACACACTATAATTATAACCATTATTCTCTTAATACTTAAAATATAATCTTCCCTTCTAATTGCCCTGTACAATTTTATCTATAAGCAAATATAATCCAGTAGTAATATTACTTATGGTATTATTGTATGTATGTGTGTGTGTGTGTGTGTGTGTATGTGTGTATGTATGTATGTATGTGTGTGTGTGTGTGTGTATGTGTGTATATATATATATATATATATATATATATATATATATATATATATATATATATATATATATATATATATATACACATACATACATACATACATACATATATATATGTATTTGTGTTACAACCCCTGGTATGACTAAATATGGGAGGAAGGTCACTACTCCCTCTTTCTGTCCTTCGGCTTATCACAGAAGACCATGCAGGCAGAAAACCATATTTTTATTTTTAATGTTGCCTTTTTATATTTGTGTTATATTTGTACTGATAAATAAATAAAGGGAGACTAGTATAGATCTATTTCGAGCTAATTACCTCTCATCAGCTAGCCATACCCTTACTGGGATTTGAAATATGGTTTTCTGCCTGCATGGTCTTCTGTGATAAGCCGAAGGACAGAAAGAGGGAGTAGTGACCTTCCTCCCATATTTAGTCATACCAGGGGTTGTAACACAAATACATACCTATTTCCCTGGCTCAACTGATAAGGAACAGAGCCCGTGGCTTAGTGGCTAAAACTCCTGCCTAAGATATATACAGCCCGGGTTCAAATCCCAGTAAGGGTATGGCTAGCTGATGAGAGCTAATTAGCTCGAAATAGATCTATACTAGTCTCCCTTTATTTATTTATCAGTACAAATATAACACAAATATAAAAGGCAACATTAAAAATAAAAATATGGTTTTCTGCCTGCATGGTCTTCTGTGATGAAGCCGAAGGACAGAAAGAGGGAGTAGTGACCTTCCTCCCATATTTAGGCATACCAGGGGTTGTAACACTAATACATACCTATTTCCCTGGCTCAACTGATAAGGAAGTGAGCCCATGGCTTAGTGGCTAACACTCCTGCCTAAGATATATACAGCCCGGGTTCAAATCCCAGAAAGGGTATGGCTAGCTGATGAGAGCTAATTAGCTCGAAATAGATCTATACTAGTCTCACTTTATTTATTTATCAGTACAAATATAACACACACACACACACACACACACACACACACACACACACATATATATATATATATATATATATATATATATATATATATATATATATATATATATATATATATATAGTTGGTTTTGTTGTATCCGGGTCTTTTCCCGTGTAAGGTTGAGATTGTCTTTGCAACATTTCGGCAGGATCGCACCCACAGCTTCAAGATGGCAGGTGCGATCCTGCCGAAACGTTGCAAAGACAATCTCAACCTTACACAGGAAAAGACCCGAATACAACAAAACACGGGAAAAGACCCGAATACAACAAAACCAGCATACCTACACCCGTGAAAATCTACGAAAACATATATATATATATTGTATATATATACAAATTAGAATATCATGCAAAAGTTCATTTATTTCAGTAATGCAACTTAAAAGGTGAAACTAATATATGAGATAGACTCATTACATGCAAAGCAAGATAGTTCAAGCCGTGATTTGTCATAATTCTAATTTTTCAAGTTTCACCTGTATATGTGTGTGTGTGTGTGTGTTTATTTGCATTTATTACATTTATTTTATTAATCATCCTTAATTATAAATTATTAACTTCTGCTTCTATTTTCTAACCATTTATAAAATAGATCCCAAGTTAAATAGTACTGTGTTTCTTCTTTATCCTTAATTTTCATCAGTAACCTGTCCATTTCGGCACAGTCTAATATTTTCTTTATTACATTTTCATCTATAGGTATATTCCCATTTTTCCAATTTTGTTCGTACATAATTCTTGCCACCGTTATCACATATAATATTAAATATGTAATTCTTTTATTGTATTTTCCCGGTAATATACCAAGTAAGAACAATTCTGGTTTTAGATCTATTTGTTGTTGTATCATTTCTTCTAACCATCTTTTTAACTTTAACCAATATTTTTTCACCATTGGACAGGTCCACCACATGTGGTAATAGGAACCTGGTATTTGTTTACATTTCCAGCATATGTTTTGGAACATCTTTGCCATTCTTGCTGGTGGCAAGTGCCATCTGTAGAACATCTGTCTCTAAATGCCTAGTTTGTGTCTCCATCCACTTCCACCTCTGCTATATTTTTCTACAACCAAATACTGTGCTATGGCTGCTTTTCGTTGTAGTGAAATCTGTCAATAAATGGTCTGCTTTGCTTTAAAGCAAGATATTGTATTTAAAGTATGTGTCAGAACCTGGTGCCCTCTTTATAGGTGACCCGCTGAGAGGTTAGCCATGCAATCTTGCTTTATTAGAGGCTTATGCATCATATAAATCAGGAGAGTTATTATATTATGTCTAGATACCAGGATTCTGATGACTCTGACATAGGGTTGTTGTTTTTTTAGCTTTTAAGTTGCAAGCTTGTTTTTGTTCACATAGAAAGTTTGAAACATTTTTAGTTAATTGTTTATAATTATTACTTGCAACCTCAACATTATTGGATGCCTCTAGGATGCACATAATGGATTTTTATATAATCTGAGTTCCTAGAAATTCAGTCTCATTTCTGTATTCCTCCTTTATATAAGAGCACAGTGGTGAGAGCTAAGCCATCAGGTCCAGAAGAAGGGAAAATTTTACTATCATCTGTCTGTCTATCTGTCCATCCGTCACTCCCTTCCTCCCTCTTTCTATCCCTCTATCTATCTATCTAACTATCTATCTATCTATCTATCTATCTATCTATCTATCCATCCATCCATCCATCCATCCATCCATCCCTCTATCTGTCTGTCCCTCCCTCCACCCTCTTCCTCTCTCCCTCTTTCTCTCTATCCATCCATCCCTATCCAGCTCTCATCTGTCCATTATCTTATCTATCCATCTATCCACCCACCCATCCATCCATCCATGTCATCTGTCTGTCTATGTGTCTGTGTGTCTGCCTGCCTGCCTACCTACCTACCTACCTACCTACTGGTACCTGCCTACCTACCTTCTTTTTTTATTTATTCGTTTGCTTCCTATCTTTAATATTTTACAAATAACTCAAGATGGTGAACATATCTAGATGAAACAAGGGACACTGTACAAGATATGAAGTGGGGAGGAGCCACGGCTCAGCCAACAGACAGGGGAGAAGAGACAGCAATGAGACTTAGGTCACAGAAATGATTTAAAAACACAGTGCAATTGCTAATATAATGAAATGGTTAGAAGTGATGTAAAGTAGGATTGAAGATGTTAAAGAATTTGAAGTAAACCTAAACTGCTAATATGCATGTAATAATGATATTTTGATATATATATATATAATAAGAGAGAGATGTAAGACTCCGGGGAAGTACCACCTTCCGTATGATGTAGCTGTCAAAATTTTTCTCCACATTTATGTACCCTTTTCCCCCAAATATTTGAAAAAAACCAATAAAACTTTTTTTTAAAAAAAGATGGTGAACGTATCAAACACACCTTCCTCTTCCTATTTACCCCACAAACATAGCCTATGAGGGGCATTTGGCTGAGAAAGAGCTGGCTTGTATGGCTAAGGCAGGATTTCAACCCACAGTCTCCTGTTTTCTAGCCAGATGCCTTAATCACTAGACCAAACAGCTTCTCTTCCAGATTTTTGATTTTCTCCTAGGAACAAATAGTAAGCATTCACTAATAATTACATATATTTTAACAGCTCCTTCTTTTATTCTACAAGATGAAAGAAAAGACTGTGCAGTTCTGAAATGAGCTCTCTGCATCTTGATTAGATCAGTGGTGGGATTCAAAAAAATTTTTACTACCAGTTCTGTGGGCATGGCTTGGTGGGCGTGGCAGGGGAAGGATACTGCAAAATCCCCATTCCCTCCTGATCAGCTGGGACTCAGGAGGCAGAGAATAGATGGGGGTGAGGCCAGTCAGAGGTGATATTTACCAGTTCTCTGAACTACTCAAAATTTCCCCTACCGGTTCTCCAGAACTGGTCAGAACCTGCTGAATAGCACCTCTAGATTAGACCTATACCTGCGTGGAGAATATAGCTTGGGATTTTTGTCAGACTAATTTCTAGAACTTTTTCTACCTGACAGCATCACTGCAATAGACAGTTGCCTGTATGATGAGCCCAGCCATGGAGCATCAACACATTTGCTACCTATGCAACTTCACTTTGGTATCTGCACTGTTGTCACCCTGAATATTTCATCAGGGTGATCCAATATCCCAAAGGAGATCATACTTGTCAAGACTTAGCATTGTTCCAAAAGATATCCTTGTCTACAACAATGCTACACCTATGCATGGCTTCAAAGGTATTTACTTTGCACCTTTGGTCAGGAGAGGAGAAGATCTGGAGGGATCTCTTGGGATAATGGAAGCAGGAAGTTCACTAGCAAGGGAGAAGATTTGCTACTCTCCATTTCTGATGTTGGACACAGAGGAACACAGGCAAACTTTCTTCAATGCAAATATCTTTCAGTATATTGATCTGATTGTTGAGAATTCCCCAAAACTGTTTGCATACCTTCCCAAGATTGATACCCTTTTCCAACACCTTCATTTGTAGACACCCACAAAGTGGTCATAAGATTCAATTATTTCAATATATTTCAATATCAGTCAATGGACAAAGACTTTCAGAAGGCAAGTGAAAATGGAGAACTGGGAGCGTGAAGAGAACTGGCGCTCAATTCTTTTATGTCTGCAAAATAAACAATTACAAAATAGTGACTGCAGTCCAGCTAAAGAAGAGAGTAGTTGGGGTAACTCTGGAAAGTCAGCCAGAATCTCAGACTTTCAGATAGAAAGAGAAAGATGGAGAGAGAGACACACAGAGAGATAGAGAAATAGAGATAGAGAGATGATAGAGAGATAGATATATAGAAATGGGGATGGATGGATGGATGGAGAGAGAGAGAGCGTGGTTGGATGGATATATATCAGTGGTGGGATTCAGCCGGTTCGCACCACTTTGGGAGAACTGGTTGTTAATGTTCGGAGCAGTCTGGTGAACTGGTTGTTGGAAGAAATCATTAGGGCAGAGAACCGGTTGTTAAATTATTTGAATCCCACCACTGATATATATATATAGAGAGATGATAGAGAGAGATAGAGAGAGGTGGGATAGATAGATAGATAGATAGATAGATAGATAGATAGATAGATAGATAGATAGATAGACAGACAGACAGACAGACAGACAGACAGACAGACAGACAGACAGACAGACAGACAGACAGACAGACAGACAGACAGACAGACATAGGTGGGTGGATATAGATATATAGAGATGATAGATAGATAGATATAGAGAGCTGGGGGTGGATATATAGATAGATAAAACTACAACTATTTTTGTTTATCTATAATAAATTTTATTTTTGTCACTCTGGCTCTTCACAACCTTGTGGACTATAGCATGCCAGGACCCCTGTCCTCTACTGCACATTGCCTACATTCCTATTCAATGCGTCGATGATACTATCTAACCATGTCATCCTCTGCCGTCCCCGTCTCCTTTTGCCTTCCACAGTAAATTTTTACAACCCAGAGTAAAAAGTAACACGTTCAGTTTCAAGCAATATATAAGCAACAAACTGCTGCTCAAGACTGGCACCCCAAAACTATCAACTGGAATGTGGATGGGGAGAACGACAACGATCTTCAGGGCAAGGAACCTACAACTCATGGGACCACATCCAAAAGGGGAGGGGAGACTCAAAGCAAGCCCACTTAATCTTATCTATATATATATATAAAAGAGATTCAAGTCCAGCCATTCCCCTTCATGATTATTTAAAATGGAATTATGAGCAATTGCTCAATTAAAAGTGCTCCGGGTCTCTATTTCTGTCAAGAGATTAGCTTAACAATTATGGAACACACTAAAGAGATTTATCTATACCATCAGACTTTCCTGGGATCTTAAACACACAATATTTTATCTTTAAATAATTCTCTGAAGCAAAGAGAGGTCTTTCGCTCTTTTCACGAAAGCACCATTCTGTTACAGGTTAATGCAGGCAGAAGCAGCATCAAAAGATTGCAATGGTAGCTTAGCGTGGGAGAGGCTTTCGCTTATGAAATATCTTCATGTCTTCATCAAAGCTTGCAAATTATTTGCATAGCAGGAAGGAGAAACTGAACTGTCCACTTTGATTGTGTCCATACCTTCTACATTAATTCCCTTTTTATAGGTCTCTTCATTGTATGTATGTATGTATGTATGTATGTATGTATGTATGTATGTATGTATGTATGTATTTGTGTTACAACCCCTGGTATGACTAAATATGGGAGGAAGGTCACTACTCCCTCTTTCTGTCCTTCGGCTTATCACAAAAGACCATGCAGGCAGAAAACCATATTTTTATTTTTACTGTTGCCTTTTTATATTTGTGTTGTAATTGTACTGATAAATAAATAAAGGGAGATCTATCCTAGTCTAACCTACGGCATATATATATATATATATATATATATATATATATATATATATATATATATATATATATATATATATATATATATATATATATATATATATATATATATATATATATATATATATGTGTTACAACTCCTGGTATGCCTTTATTTATTTATCAGTACAAATACAACACACACACACACACACACACAAACACACACACACACATATATATATATATAATGTTATATTTGTACTGATAAATAAATAAAGGGAGACTAGTATAGATCTATTTCGAGCTAATTAGCTCTCATCAGCTAGCCATACCCTTACTGGGATTTGAACCCGGGCTGGTTATATCTTAGGCAGGAGTGTTAGCCACTAAGCCACGGGCTCACTTCCTTATCAGTTGAGCCAGGGAAATAGGTATGTATTAGTGTTACAACCCCTGGTATGCCTAAATATGGGAGGAAGGTCACTACTCCCTCTTTCTGTCCTTCGGCTTCATCACAGAAGACCATGCAGGCAGAAAACCATATTTTTATTTTTAATGTTGCCTTTTATATTTGTGTTATATTTGTACTGATAAATAAATAAAGGGAGACTAGTATAGATCTATTTCGAGCTAATTAGCTCTCATCAGCTAGCCATACCCTTACTGGGATTTGGACCCGGGCTGTATATATCTTAGGCAGGAGTTGTCAGGGGAAAAAAAAAATGCCCTGGGGAAATCTGAGATCAATGGACCGTGGCTGATTCCCTTCCGCATATCTTTTGAGATATTGAGAAAAATAAAAGTCTCCAAAAGTATTCTAATTAATAAACAAACTTTAATAATAAAATAAAAAGTAAATGAAACAGAAAATAACTAATTGTTACATTTTGATAATAAAAGCTACATCTGCCAAGCTGGCAGCCGAACAAAGAAAAAAGGAATTTTGGAATGGAATGTGTAAACGCATGCGCAATAAATCACTTTCAGATAACATTTTGTTTTATGACCTGCGCAATAAAGCTTTCTTAGTTTAACTCTTGAGTGTCAGTTTAGGCAGTTCAGGCCTAGCAAACTTTTTAACATCGTGACACCCCTTCTTTTGCTAGTCTGGGCTGACGTCATCAAATCATCAATTAAGGCACATCTTCTTTCGCAGATACTCGTGTTGATTTGCGGCAAGTAGTTTGTTAAGCATGTCTGCGATCTGATCATGTGTAGAAACATATTGCAATTTAACAAAACCTTGCTTAACTAATTGCTTTGTGTTTTGATAACGAATGTCAATGTGTCTGGACCTAGAACCTGTGAAATGTGACTCAGAAATATAAACCACAGATACATTATCTTCCATCACGGTGATTGGTCGAATCGGACGTGTCCAGATATCTGTGATCAAAGCATCAAACCACGTTAGAGAATTACAAGCATCTGAAACACAAGCATATTCAGCTTCAGTAGATGAACATGAAACAAAACTCTGTTTTCTCACTTGCCAGTAAACAGGACAACCATTTAGGAACATCATGTAACCAGAAGTGCTTTTGCGTGACTTCTTGTCGCTCGCCCAGTCGGAATCAGAAAAACAAATCAGCTTTGGTTGATCAGTGTGTGTTGGTTCTAGCAATAACTTCATGTGTTTAGTGTGTTTTAGGTATTTCAATAACTTCTTAATGCATGACCAATGAAATTGTGTTGCCTTACCTACGTGTCGTGATAAAAGATTAACACTAAGTGCGATGTCAGGTCTGGTCCAACTACTAATGTATAATAGTGAACCAATGACTGAACGATAAAGTGTTTGATCCTCGAACTCAGGACTTGGTTCATGTGTTAAGTTGTGAAAATCTGTTTGCATGGGTGTCTTTGTTGTGCTAGCATCTTTCATGTTGCAATGATGTAGAATGTGGTCAATTTTCTCTTCTTGTGAAAGACTAAACCCCTTCTGTGTCTTTTCAATTTGAACACCTAAATAAGTGCTAATGTGTCCTAAAGATTTTAGTGTGAAGTATCTCTGCAAACTTTTGGCAAAAATCTCACTCATTTTCTTATTTGGACCAATATAAACAATATCATCAACATAAACAAGAATTATCTCATATGCATTGTTAGATCTTTTTGTGAACACGCATTCATCAGTTTCAGACTTAATAAAGCCCATTGAATTTAGTTTGTCAGTAAGACATAAATACCACATTAAACCTGACTGTTTCAGACCATAAAGACTTTTGTTCAGGAACCAGGTATCCCCTTCTTGCTTTCGGAATCCTGGAGGGCTTCTCACGTAGATCTCTTCATCTAGGTCTGCATGTAGATAAGCTGTGTCCACATCAAATTGAAAAACTTCTAAACCAAGAATAGTTGCAGTGGTTAAAGCAATTTTTACACTTTCAGTTCTGACTGTTGGTGAGTAAGTGTTTGTGTAGTCCTCAGGATAACGTTGAGCGAAACCCTGAGCTACAAGTCTGGCTTTGTATAAAGACTCACCATTCGGTTTCTTCTTGATTCTGTAGACCCATCGGGTGCCAATGACTTTCTTGTTTGCTGGAGGTTTTGCAGGTGTGAATACATTAAGTTTCTTCAAACTGTCCATTTCATCCTGCATTGCATCATACCACTTGTCTTGTTCTGAATCAGGAAGCTGTTTGATTTGTGTGAATGTCTCTGGAGGAAGAGTAACGTTGCAAATCAAAGGTAATGGTGACTTTGTCAGTTGCCATGAATAACGTTGTGGAGGGATTCCTTTTGTGGCCCTCTTGGAGCGTCTAGGAGCAACAGACCAGTCTTCTTCTTCATCATCATCCTCGTCCTCACGTTCGTCGCTAGCATCAGCATCCGCGGCTTGCGAAGACGGAACATCAGTTTGTGAAGAACTGGTAGAAGGAATATCTGCCTGCGAATTGTCATCAGGCTGCGTGGCATCTGGAACACCATCTCTAGGAAAATAAACTTCAGGATCATTGGAATGAATCCTGGACCAGTCAATATCTTCTTCAAAATTAGCAGATTGTGAAATGACAATCACATGTTTAGTATCAATGAATTTGAACCATTTTGAATTATCATCAATACCCATAAATCTCAGTCTCTTTGCTACTGTACCTCCCTTTCTTCTTTGACTTAAGGGAGTGTTCACCATAGCATATGAACCAAAAATATGGAGGTTCTTGAGATCAGGCTTGTAGCCATACAGCATGTAGAAAGGAGTTTGATTGATTACACTGCTCCAAGTACGGTTGACAATGTAATTTGCATACTTGATTGCTTCACCCCAGTATGCGTTACTGAGATTGGCATCTTCTAGAAGACAACGCATCATGGTTTGTAGAACCCCTTGTCTTCTTTCTATGACTCCGTTATGAGCCGGTGTATATGGAGCAGATGTCTGATGAAGAATTCCATTCTTACGCATCCAGTCCTGGAAAGGCTGAGACATGAATTCTGCACCACGGTCACTCTGGATTCTGGCGATGCGAACTTGGTATTGTGTAGAAGCTGCAAAGTCTTTAAAGATCTGAAAGGTCTCAGATTTCTCTCTCATAGGATATACAAATCCATATCTAGAATGATTATCTACAATTGTTAAAAAATACTTTTTGCCACCAAGTGTTGGTGGGAAAGGACCCACTATGTCAGTGTGTACCAAATCAAAAATGCGTGTTGACCGGCGTGTAGCGTGTTTTGGAATTGGAGCCGCCTTGGATTTAGCCTTTTTGCAAACCGCACAATCCAAAAACACCTTACACCCCTTTAGATCCAAACCTTTTGCGAACTCCGGCATCTTTCTAAGAACACGGAAACTGGCATGCCCCAATCTTCTGTGCCACTTGTGAATACACCTGGAATGCAAAGGTTTACCAGTTAGTGAATTCTCAATATTAACAGTTTCATGAGGACCCTCAGGCTTGCTCTGAGCAATTTGTTTCTGTTTTCTTTGTTTGTTGGCTTTAGGAGCCTTTGGCACAGTAACGTTTTCTCTCTCTGGGACAACTCTCTCTGGGTTCACGTTGTGCCTTTTTGGAGTTTGCATACTTGCCTGTGCTTGCCCTTTAGGCTTTGGCTTTAAGTAATAAACACCACCAATCAGCATAGTTTCAGCAACAATATCTCCATCTTTAACTAAGTAACTTGCTTTTTCGAGGTGGTGAACCTGGAACTTTAAATCTCTAGACAAGTGACTTTGACTAAGCAAATTACTGGTTGCTGAAGGTATGTAATAAACATCAGGGATGTGTGTATCGAGTTCTTCAATGTAAACAGTTCCTTTTCCCATAACCTTGCAAGTGTGGTTGGTGAAGGAATACAGTTCTCGATACTCGGGCTCTGGTTCGCCCATCTCTGTGAAAAGTTCCCTTTTGTGGGTAACATGCACAGCTGCTCCACTATCTAAAGTCCACAAAAGACGTCTGTCGAACTTTGGATCAGGTTGTGGAACGTTGGTTATGGCCAGTGTCACAAGTGGAGCTTGTGAATCACGCCTTGGACCACGACAACCTTGTCTTCCGCCTCTACCTCTGCCTCTGGAATCTGTTCCTCTGGGCTGGTACGTGACGGGAGCTGGAACTCGTTGGGGACAATCCCGGGTGTCATGTCCCACACGGTTGCAGGTGTAGCATTTTGGCATCCTTGGAGCGTAGCCTCTTCCTCGGAAGGGACGTCTGGCTGGAGCCTTTAACGCTGGAGGCCGTTGCAGATGTGGTGTAGCTAACCTGATAGCTTCGTCTTCCACTAAAAGTCTGCAAACGTGGTTAACTGTGCGTTGAGCAATAGGCACGTAGTTAATCTTTGCAACAGCATCTTTCCATTCATAATTCAATGAGTTAATGATGATGCTAATCATTTGGATATCATCGATTAAATGGCCATTTTGTCTCAATTCACTTCTCATTCTTTTCAGTTTGGTCAAATGTCCACCAATTCGTTCACCAGGTTTCAACTTTGAACCATGGAACTCAGACATGAGCAAACATGAGGATTCAATTGAAATGGGCCTGTAGCAATCTTCCAAAATAGCCCATATTTCTTGGGCAGTTGCATCAGGTGGAAAGATACCTTGGATCTCATTTTCCATTGACATGAGTAAAGTCGTGATTGCTCTGTTTTCGAGGTCTCTTATCGCAGGTGTCCAGGGTTGACGGGGAGGATTAAAAACCATGGAATATGTGCCTTCTCTTCGAAGCAAGAGCGCAATTTCACTGACCCAGGCTTTATAATTCTCTCCTGACTCCTTTAATTTGGACTCACCAGTCAAGGGGGTGACTGTGAATACCTGCTGAGGAACAATTTGTTGCTCTGGTTGCAAATCTGGTTGTTGAACCAGGGGATGCTGGGGTTGCATCATTGGCCTTTGCGTGGCAACATCAAATTGGCTTCCTTGAATTCGCCTTTGGCTTTGCCCTTTTCCATCTAGGGAGGATTCAGCACCGCCAGGGGGTGTTGAAGACTTATCCTTTGAGGGCAAAGCTTGGGCTTCTGTAAAACTCATAGACAGATCTCTAAAAATCTGGTCCAACTGCTTCATCTTTTGCTGTAATAATTTTTCTCTGCCAGCAGATGGCAGTGCAGCTTCATTTTTTGGCTGCCTCACCTTTCTATACGTATGCGGAAGTTCAGTTGACTCAAAGGGACCACGTGACCTCGGTGACGTGTACATGTCTCTTTGTTCTGATTGACCAATGAACTCTGTGGGGTGTGTCTTAGGCTGTTGTTTTGAAGACAAGATGGCGTCCTCAGACATTTTGGGAATGGGGGAGCTCCTCCTACTTTGCTTTATTTCGTTAAAGCACTCTCTCACCTCCCTAGTATATTTTTCAAACAGCTTTATTTGATCAAGATAGCTTTGCATTTCTTGCTCATCATTTGGGGAGATTTCATAAACTTTGCTTTCTGCGTGGGAGGATTTTTTCTCTGCCGGCAGTTGCCGTTTAGACTTTTGCCGTTCGTTAATTGTATCTTGATAATGAGGAAGATTTACTGACCTCAGTCCGTAGATCTTGCCTTCTGTAACTCCTTCCCCCACATCTGGCTCGGCACCTGAAGAATCTTGCTCCTCTGTGTCTGAGGGAATGGATTCTTTCGAGCGCTTTCCATGTCCGTGTTTTTTTCTTTTCTTTCTCTTCTTTGACATGGCTAATTAGCCTTAGTCGGTTATCTTTAGATAGCATGAAGGGAAAATACAGCCATAAATTGTAGCCATCTCAGCTACAGCCAACCTCTGCTACCAAGTTGTCAGGGGGAAAAAAATGCCCTGGGGAAATCTGAGATCAATGGACCGTGGCTGATTCCCTTCCGCATATCTTTTGAGATATTGAGAAAAATAAAAGTCTTCAAAAGTATTCTAATTAATAAACAAACTTTAATAATAAAATAAAAAGTAAATGAAACAGAAAATAACTAATTGTTACATTTTGATAATAAAAGCTACATCTGCCAAGCTGGCAGCCGAACAAAGAAAAAAGGAATTTTGGAATGGAATGTGTAAACGCATGCGCAATAAATCACTTTCAGATAACATTTTGTTTTATGACCTGCGCAATAAAGCTTTCTTAGTTTAACTCTTGAGTGTCAGTTTAGGCAGTTCAGGCCTAGCAAACTTTTTAACATCGTGACAGGAGTGTTAGCCACTAAGCCATGGGCTCACTTCCTTATCAGTTGAGCCAGGGAAATAGGTATGTATTAGTGTTACAACCCCTGGTATACCTAAATATGGGAGGAAGGTCACTACTCCCTCTTTCTGTCCTTCGGCTTCATCACAGAAGACCATGCAGGCAGAAAACCATATTTTTATTTTTAATGTTGCCTTTTACATTTGTGTTATAGTTGTACTGATAAATAAATAAAGGGAGACTAGTATAGATCTATTTTGAGCTAATTAGCTCTCATCAGCTAGCCATACTCTTACTGGGATTTGAACCCGGGCTGTGTATATCTTAGGCAGGAGTGTTAGCCACTAAGCCACGGGCTCACTTCCTTATCAGTTGAGCCAGGGAAATAGGTATGTATTAGTGTTACAACCCCTGGTATGCCTAAATATGGGAGGAAGGTCACTACTCCCTCTTTCTGTCCTTCGGCTTCATCACAGAAGACCATGCAGGCAGAAAACCATATTTTTATTTTTAATGTTGCCTTTTATATTTGTGTTATATTTGTACTGATAAATAAATAAAGGGAGACTAGTATAGATCTATTTCGAGCTAATTAGCTCTCATCAGCTAGCCATACCCTTACTGGGATTTGAACCCGGGCTGGTTATATCTTAGGCAGGAGTGTTAGCCACTAAGCCACGGGCTCACTTCCTTATCAGTTGAGCCAGGGAAATAGGTATGTATTAGTGTTACAACCCCTGGTCTGCCTAAATATGGGAGGAAGGTCACTACTCCCTCTTTCTGTCCTTCGGCTTCATCACAGAAGACCATGCAGGCAGAAAACCATATTTTTATTTTTAATGTTGCCTTTTATATTTGTGTTATATTTGTACTGATAAATAAATAAAGGGAGACTAGTATAGATCTATTTCGAGCTAATTAGCTCTCATCAGCTAGCCATACCCTTACTGGGATTTGAACCCGGGCTGGTTATATCTTAGGCAGGAGTGTTAGCCACTAAGCCACGGGCTCACTTCCTTATCAGTTGAGCCAGGGAAATAGGTATGTATTAGTGTTACAACCCCTGGTCTGCCTAAATATGGGAGGAAGGTCACTACTCCCTCTTTCTGTCCTTCGGCTTCATCACAGAAGACCATGCAGGCAGAAAACCATATTTTTATTTTTAATGTTGCCTTTTATATTTGTGTTATATTTGTACTGATAAATAAATAAAGGGAGACTAGTATAGATCTATTTCGAGCTAATTAGCTCTCATCAGCTAGCCATACCCTTACTGGGATTTGAACCCGGGCTGTATATATCTTAGGCAGGAGTGTTAGCCACTAAGCCACGGGCTCACTTCCTTATCAGTTGAGCCAGGGAAATAGGTATGTATTAGTGTTACAACCCCTGGTATGCCTAAATATGGGAGGAAGGTCACTACTCCCTCTTTCTGTCCTTCGGCTTCATCACAGAAGACCATGCAGGCAGAAAACCATATTTTTATTTTTAATGTTGCCTTTTATATTTGTGTTATATTTGTACTGATAAATAAATAAAGGGAGACTAGTATAGATCTATTTTGAGCTAATTAACTCTCATCAGCTAGCCATACCCTTACTGGGATTTGAACCCGGGCTGCTTATATCTTAGGCAGGAGTGTTAGCCACTAAGCCACGGGCTCACTTCCTTATCAGTTGAGCCAGGGAAATAGGTATGTATTAGTGTTACAACCCCTGGTATGCCTAAATATGGGAGGAAGGTCACTACTCCCTCTTTCTGTCCTTTGGCTTCATCACAGAAGACCATGCAGGCAGAAAACCATATTTCAAATCCCAGTAAGGGTATGGCTAGCTGATAAGAGCTAATTAGCTCGAAATATATATATATATATATATATATATATATATATATATATATATATATATATATATATATATATATATATATATATATATATATATATATATATATATATATATGTAATGAAGTTCCCCTTGCACATATGTGCTAGTCGTTCCTGATTCTAGGGGGCTCATCTCTGTTTCAAAGCCAAAGAGCCAACGCTGTCCAAAGATGTCTCCGTGATCATCTGGCCAGTATGACTAGATGCTGAAGACTCACGGAACGCTGTTACCTTCCCACCAAGGTGGTTCCTATTTTTTCTACTTGCATTTTTTACATATTTTCAAACTGCTAGGTTGGCAGAAGGTGGGACAAGGAACGGCAAATCCTAGGGATTTGAACTGCCAAACTGCTGACCTTTCTGATCGGCAAGCTCAGCGTCTTAGCCACTGAGCCACGGTGTCTTGTATATACACACACACACTAATTATAATGTGTGCGTGTATGATGGCGAACCTATGGCATGTGTGCCGGAAGTGGCATGCAGAGCCATCTCTCCAGCCACATCAGCTGTCGCCATTGCTCTTCCAGGTTCTGGTGTGCCAGCTGGTCTTCGCACACAGGAGACTGCCGGAAACTGGAAGAGCAGCTCCCTGGCATGCATGCGCACCGGGAAACAGCTCTTCCGTTTTCCGGCGCTCCCGCACATGTGCGCCAGGGAGCTGCTCTTCTGGTTTCCAATGCAAATGCTTTTGATGACAACATTTGCGATTGATCTGCCATTCTTTAAGAATCCCCTGAACATTTTCACTTCCTTTTGTTCAACTGACTGGAAGATCTGTTTCTCCAGAAGACAGATTTTTTTTTCTTCCAAAGTGTCTGTGATGACTCTTATGATTCTATGGAATTGCCCTGGTGGTTCTTCTTGTGTCACGGAATTACAAGTAGTGACACAATAAATGTCCCATCAGAACCCATTTTTCATAACTTCCCTAATTCACTGTGTTTGTGAGTGTGAATGTGAGGGGTGAGTTCCAGCAGGCTGTTGGTTTGCTCATGGGTGTGCTGGATGCGTGCTAGGCACACTTGCATCCAATTAAAATTGTCCAAGATGGTGATAGCTCTGTGTGTGAGAGAGAGAGGGGGGAGGGAGGGAGGGAGAGAGAGGGGGGAGAGAGAGGGAGAGAGAGAGAGAGAGAGAGAGAGAGAGAGAGAGAGAGAGAGAGAGAGAGAGAGAGAGAGAGAGAGAGAGAGAGAGAACGAACATCTTTGGCATTGATATAGCCAAGGCACCATTTGGGCATCGCTAACATCAGACTGCTTGCCATAGCCAATAAGATTAAGTAGAAGAATGGACAAAATTGTTCTAACTGTCAGGAAGTTTCTCCTCAGATCAAGGAGAGAAGCAACTTAGAACTGAGGAGAAACTTCCTGACAGTGAGAACAATTAATCAGTGGAACAACTTGCCTCCAGAAGCTGTGAATGCCCCAACACTGGAAGTTTTTAAGAAGATGTTGGATAGCCATTTGTCTGAAATGATATAGGGTTTCCTGCCTAGGCAGGGGGTTGGACTAGAAGACCTCCAAGGTCCCTTCCAACTCTGCTATTGTATTGTATTGTATTTTATTGTATTGTATTATTTTATTTTATTTTATTTTATTTTATTATTGTATTGATTGTATTGTATTGTATTGTATTGTATTGTATTGTATTGTATTGTATTGTAAAAGAGATACATGAATGCCTCTTTTCCCCCCGCTTTCTCTCTCATAAAAGACCTAGGATAACCTAAAATGTTCGGACAAACTAAAATGTGCCATAGAAACTACGTGAGTAAACAATCCGAGTTCATCCTCTCCTCTTTGTAAGTTCAAATACAGCAGGAAATCAATGTTAAGAGCTTATAAGGATTTTCTTTTCAAAGTTATTTTTTTTTTAAATGTTGGATCTAATGACACAAGAATTGGGTTTTTATGTGTAACCATTAAATAATCTTAATGCCCAGTTAATGGACTAAGGAGTCAGTGACAAGCTATATCAGCTTCCAATGAACTTCAGCTTTTCGGTGACTTCTCTAATGAAAGATCCATACGAGGGTCTGCCTATTGCCACAAGAGAGATAGCAGGAAAGTCGCCTAATCAATTGTGATGGTAAATCAATTGATCTGTAACCCTGTTTTCATAGAGTGAAAAAGATACAGAAGGAAGGGTTTTACGGCTATCTCATTTCCAGTTGGAAAAAAAATCAAACAATCTATCTATATAAAAATGGCTCTGTGTGTGTGTGAGAGAGAGAGAGGGTGTGTGTGTGTGGTATTTAGCAGGTTCTGACCAGTTCTGGAGAACAGGCAGCGGACATTTTGAGTAGTTCGGAGAACCTGCAAATACCACCTCTGACTGGCCACAGATTTATATTTTATACAGATTTTATTAATTGACTGTGAATTCTGCTCATTCACATCCATCAAAGTCCTTCGAGGGAGGATTTACAGTCACAGACCTTATCTGGCTTGGAGAGCTGCCAAGCCGATATCTGCAAAACCTGGCAAGGAACTCCCACCTGTGGCCATACTCCAAAGTTGACCCCCGTTTCTTAGCTGTTCCCCTTGTCTGGCAACTCTGCGCATCCACACACTGGGAACAGGCTCCAGCTGTTCATCTGCCTCATTGATGTCTGACTCTGAAGGCAGATGATAGCTGGCCTACGGCTCTGCCCTCCCCCTCTGCCTCTGACACAGAGCCCTCACCAGAGCCTTCCCCAGACTCCAGGACTGGCCCATGTTCCTCCTCAACCTCCTCACTGTCTGAAAGAGAAGAAGGCCAAAGATAACAAGACAGACCCAGAAGAAAATGGACAGACAATATCAAAGACGCACTACAACAGCATCAGATAACAATGGTTGAGTCTGCTAGAAGTGCAAGAACCAGAATTTTGTATCTCCCTTGACACCCAAAGTTGAGGAGGAGGAGGGGGAGGAGGGGGAGGAGGAGGAGAATTGGAAAAATTAGAAGAAGAATTAGAAGAAAGAGAAGAATTAGAAGAATTAGAAGGAGGAGGAGAATTAGAATTAGAATTAGAAGAGGAGGAGGAGGAGGAGGAGGAGGAGGAGGAGGAGGAGGAGGAGGAGGAGGAGGAGGAGGAGGAGGAGGAGGAGGAGGAAGAAGACAATCCTTGTCATAATCTGCTCAAAAGTAAATTCTGCACTGATAGGGTTTCCCCCCTAACGTGGACACTGTATCCAGGCTGTTTTAATGAGTTGCCAATACTGAATCAGGACTCATAAAAAGCAAAAGTTTTGGGTAAAGTTTTCTCCCTTAGTTACAGAGGAAAATATATGAGCAGCAGCTCTGACGATGGGCCTTCCTTGCTATCTTCCTTTCCTCCCTTTGAGTTTGCCTGCCCATGAGGTTCAAGAGAGAATGTTAATCTCATGCATGGGGGAATTGGGGGCTCATCAGTTATTGATGACCAAGCAGAACACAAAGATAGCCCGCTACCTCCCAACAGACCAAGTTGCAAGCAAATTGCCCTCTGATTTGTATTCTCAGCTTTGCAACTGTTCTGGGGGAAATCAAAGAGAGACAGTCTGCAGGCAGGTTCCCGACATCAGTCATAAGTTCTAAATCTAATCTAGTTTGTGTGCTGTAACTTTATGGGCGATCCAGAACCCAGGCAGAAGGAAACAGATTAAGGAAGTTTAATGCTGCTATAAACACAGGGTTATGAATACGGTGACCCAGAGTTGGAGGGGGGGGGAGAGAAAGCCTAACTGGGATGGCTTCCTGAGTTACTTCTGACAAGAGGGGACAATGTGAATACTATATGATTCTTTGCCACACCCGGTCCTTCTGCACAATCCTGGGGAAAGACACAAACATTGTTGTCCCAAAGTTGCTTTTTCAGGAGGCAACTGGGCTTTCTTGTTTTTTCTTGGAAGATGTTTTGCTTCTCATTTCATTGAAGGAATGAAATTGTCGCCATATCACTGTTGGATAGATAACACTCAGCAGAGTGGAAAGATTCTTAATCAATTAGAAAGGAAGGAAGGAAGGAAGGAAGGAAGGAAGGAAGGAAGGAAGGAAGGAAGGAAGGAAGGAAGGAAGGAAGGAAGGAAGGAGAACCAGAACAAACGTGAATGGATACAGGTGGTCTTTGAGTTACAAATATAATGGAGTCTGCTTATCATGGTTGAAACTCAAGGCAGTCCTACATTATCTCATTTTTCATTGTATTTACATGGTCTCCCAAATGAACTGAAATGTGTCTGGGTGGCTTATACAAAATCCAGCAGAGTCAAGGAGGGAGGAAAGGAAGGAAGGAAGGAAGGAAGGAAAGAAAGAAAAAAAGAAAGAAAAAAGAAAGAAGGAAAGAAGGAAGGAAGGAAGGAAGGAAGGAAGGAAGGAAGGAAGGAAGGAAGGAAGGAAGGATTAATTACATCCAGGTGTCATGTAGTGAACTCTGGATAGATTCTGAAAACAAAGCAGATACTACCTAAGTAGTTTAGCTAGGCTATTTTAGACACATACACACATGCATATATACTCATACTCACATACACATACATATGGGAGGGAGAGTTGAGAAATTTTCATTGGCTTACAAGAAAGACACGCCAGTGAGGTTTTAAATTATCCTTCTTCCTAGTTTATAACATATTTCTTCTGAGGACTGATAGACAGAGAAAACAAACAAGGAACTGGCTAAAGTAACCATATTTATGTAGCTTTTCTGGAAGTTTGATTCTGGATTTTTTTCCCCAAAAGCACAATTTGTTTTAACTGGTTGTGTATTACATGTGAATGCAACCATAATAATATCAGGGAATAATTTAAAGTGTAAAGTTATTTTTGAAGACGTTCTTTTCCAAACATCTGAGACCAGTTAGCTGTTGTACAACACATATGTTGTATGTGATTGTATTCACATCTGCAGATTAAGAATGTGTCTGAATCAGCTCTCTTACCTTAATATTCAGGATTTGTCCAATTGTATTTTATGCTCCTATATTTAATTAAGCAGGAATTGACCACATGTACATTATAAACAACCATTTCTTTCAGAATTATTTGTAATTCTTCAGACAAGTGATGGGATGGAATTCAAAACAAAGATGCTTGCTTAAATCAGCTTTGGGGTTTTATTTAAATTAAAAAGTTTTTTTATTATATGCACACATTAAAACATTGGACACAGTGTAACCATCCTGGCAATGCCTTAGCCAGACATACTAAAATATAAAGTTAAATATCATAGATCGGCTTTGATTAAAGAAAAAAATGCAAATACTTTATTTCTACTTGGAAACTGCTTTTAGACTTTGTGCTTGAGGTGGGGTGGAAAAAAGAAACTTTGATTTTGGGTTTTACCAATTAGATAGATTTGTTGCTATAGAAATGACTAGTTAAAACTATTATGTAAAAGTAAAAAGTTGAGGTTTGATGTTAATGCCTTATTCTACTAAATTGAAGTGTTTTGAAATCAGTGCTTTTTCTTTCTCCCGCCCCTTTTCTTTTCCCCCTTTTCTTTTCCCTTTTCCCTTATTTTTCCCCATTATTTATTTTTGTATTTTCTTTGTATGCTGCACTATAAACTAATAACACTGTAATTTTTAAAAAAGATGCTTGCTTAGCTCAATATAAGTGCACAAGTAAGGCCTTAAAATGCGAACACTGGTCCAACGTGGAAGAAATGACTTCTCAATTAATGTGGATAACAAGATGGTAAAATGTCAAACAGCATTTCTTTTTATGATGGCTAAATTGCTTTTTATCAAGACACAAGCAACTTGGTATCGCCTGATTGGATAGGGAGAGAGGAAATAATACACTACTCAGATCATTTTTGCCACACTCCCCTCCCAATGAACAGTCAGTGAGGGATGGGTTTGTGAGTGAGGATTTCATGAAAGACGCTATTCAGATTGCAGATACAAACATCTTTGGATATCTGCCAAAGGAACTGCTGCTTGCTCGCTACAGGTAGTTAGATACCAATATGCTTACCTTTGGATACTGCAGTTGGAGTTATTACCTGTGTTTGGAATTGCCACTGACTGCTCACACTGTGTTTGTTGAAGGTGAATGACAACCACAAAGGGGGGACAATCCTGAGGGTCACGGCTTGCTCGTTTATCATGATTTATCACGGCTTGCTCAGTTAGCAATGAAGGAGCTCACGTTCCATGAAAGCTACTCAAAGCACAGCTCCAAAGCTTGATCTCCTATTGATACAAATATTGCTTGTGTTTAAGGTGACTGAACAGGCAATCGTAATAAATGGCCTGTTTGATTGTAGCCATTAAGTTGGTTGGCTCATATATCCAACTTCTGAAGGCAGGACACTTTATCCAAGTTAGGAAGACAATAGACATGTGGTTTGTTTGTTGTAGCTACAAATCTTACTGATGATTGTGCAGACAGAAGTCTCCATCTCTGAAAGATGGGTCTACCAACATTTGTCACCTATGAGACTGCCATGTTCAGAAACAATTGATTTGGATTTCGGGTGCTGAGAACAAGCATCTTGTTTTGAGATATGAGGAATTCTTATCTTCTTCAGATTTTTCTATGGCATCTGGTTGACCATCAATAGAATGGGAACTTACCAGGGAATTTGCAGATGGTACTAAGCTGGCCGGAATAGCTAACACCTTAGAAGACAGGCTCAAGATACAGATGGATCTTGACAGACTTGAACACTGGGCCCTATCTAACAAAATGAAATTCAATATAGAGAAAAGTAAAGTCCTACACTTAGGTTAAAAAGTACACATATAAACTGGGTGAAACCAGGCTTAATAGCAGTGAGCGGGACTTGGAATCTTAGTGGACAACTAGCTGAATATATGCAGCGGCAGCCAAAAAAAGCCAATAGAATCCTAAATTGTATTAATAGAGAGATACAATCAAGATCAAGTGAGGTACTAATACCACTCTATAAAGCCCTAGTAAGACTGCACCTAGAGTAAGGCATCCAGTTTTGGTCACCACACTATAAAAAAGATGTTGAGACTCTACAAAAAATGCAGAGAAGGGCAACCAATATAATTAGGGGACTGGAGACTAAAACATACGATGAAGGGTTGCAGGAACTGGGCATGGCTAGTCTAATGAAGAGAAGGACCAGTGGAGACAGGATAGCAGTGTTCCAATATTTGAGGGGCTGCCACAGAGGGGGTCAAGCTATTTCCCAAAGCACCTGAAGACCAGACAAGGAATAATGTATGGAAACTGACCAAGGAGAGATTCAACCTAGAAATAAGGAGGAACTTTCTGACAATGAGAACAACCAACCAATGGAACAGAAGTTGCCTTCGGAAGTTGTGGGGGCTTCATCACTTGAGACTTTCAAGATGAAATTGGGCTGCCATTTGTCAGAAATGGTGTAGGGTCCTGCTTGACAGGGGGTTGGGCTACATGACCTATAAGATCCCTTCCAACTCTATTAATCTGTTATCCATCCTTGAAATTTCATGCTTGACTAATTGGTCTGTCTAAACCTAATTCTTACGAATTTAGATTTTATTTTATGATTGCTGCTGCCTGCTCTGATACGCATTAGTTTTTAATCTGTAACTGGCAATCTCTTTCAAGCAAGGCAACATCAGAGGTATCCAGAATTTTATCCAAAATCAACCTATTTTTATTAGTCAGGGGGAAAAAAGGATTGTTAAGGAAATGTTTCAGTAACTCAAGCTATAGGGCAATCATTCACTCAGTATCCTTCCAAAAGAAATTATTTCTCATGTGAGATGAGTATATTGTACTGTGCTTCTGAGTACTCATTGGATAGTTATTGCTGGGCCACATGCTGAGTGAGTTAGGAAAGGGAAGGATGTGTGATGTGTGATAATCAGTTAGTGTTGATGCAAATTCATGGGTTTAACCCAACAGCCTTTTCCTTAAAATGATAGAGAGTTTGAGTACCATTTGGGGTCATGTTTAATGATCTCTTCTTGAAATTCCTACCAATCACAACCATTAAAACGTGAGCGGGCTTTTGTAATGTGCATCTCTATTAATCAAATGCAATCCCATGCCAGAATTACCTGGCATATTGCTATTTCTCCAGTGCCCCCTCCATACACCCCCCCCCAAATACTAGAGCATTCCATCAGCAGCCCTTTTCTTTAGCAACACTTGTGAAGATTTTTGTAGGCTCCAATAGCTGCTATATCATTGGATTTTAAGGTAAAGGTAGAATGCTCATCTCTGTTTCTTGGCCGAGAGAGATAGCATCGTCCACAGACAATCTCTATTATCATGTGGCCAGCATGGCTATATGCAGAGGTGCACGGAACGCTGTTACCTTCCCACTGAAGTGGTACCTATTAATCTACTCGCATTTGCAGGCTTTCAACCTGCTAGGTGGGCTATTTGTCTTAATATTCATAGGAATCAGAGTACTTCATTGAATGGGGATTCTGTTGCAAATAATGTAGCCAATTACATTATCTTATCTAATTGGTTTCTGCTTTTTACCTAAAACTCACTAGCTCTCTCACCAGCTGGATGAAGCTTCTTCAAGTACGGCCAGGTGTTGGCAGACGTTGATGTCCAACACAACTAGGCTAGGAAATGTGGTCTAAGATGCCTTCCCCTTCATGCCCAATACCTCTTAGTTTTTTGAGCCACTTCTCTTTATTATAGATCCCCATCTCAATTATTTGTGCGCTGGCACAGCAAATAGTAATAGCAATACATTTATATACCACTTCATAATGCTTTATAGCAAGGGTGGGTTGCTGCCGGTTTTACTACCAGTTTGTAACCCGCGCACGTGCACTATTCAATGTAAATTGTTTTTAGCGCATGCGCAGAACAATTTACAGTGAACTGTGCATGCACAGTCACTTAAATCCAAAATGGCAGCAGCCCAGCAGTGGTGAGGGAACCGGTTCAGGGGTATGGCAGGCCTGGGTCGCTGCTGGTTCTGCAACCCAGGCCTGAATTCTAATATCGGTTCAGCCAAACTGGGCCAAACCGGGAGCAAAGCACCTGTGCTTTACAGCACTCGCTGAGCGGTTTACAGAGTCAGCATATTATCCCTAACAATCTGGGTCCCCATTTCACTGACCTCGGAAGGATGGAAGATTGAGTCAGCCTTGAGCCAGTCAGGATCAAACTCCTGGCATTGGGCAGAGTTAGGCTGCAATGCTGTATTCTAACCACTGCGCCAACACACAGTTATCAATCTTCCAAACCGTGGAGTATATGAATACACTGGCGCCAATTAAGACTCCAGTAAATTTCCTGTGTAATAATTTCCGTTGCTGAGATTGTGAGATGACTTTGGATCACAGAAGTCACCCTTAATATGGCTCACAAGGCTACTGTGTGAACATAACGAAGGGAGCTATTGTACGCTGGCTCTTAATCTTCAAGAGGAAAGGCAGGAAGTTAATGAAAGAACAGAGCAAGAAATGAACAAAATTTTCAGGTAATCAAAGAAGCTATTTCTGGATTTATGGGCCCTTTATTGGAATTAATATTGCTGACCATATTGTTCCATTTAAAAAAAAAACAATCTTGAAATGGCCTTTTCACCTCTTGACACTCAAGGGTAACTTATTTCAGGAATCTTTATGACATAAAATAACCTTTTTTTAAAAAAAAACAACCAATCAAACATGACTTGTTCAAGCTGAAATTTACATTATCTTCATTTGCCATCAAGTTTTCATGATTTCTTGATACGCTGTTTGATTTTAAACTAATGCACCCTGGCTCTGCCAAGAAAGACGGATATTCATGAAAATAAAGTCGCTTGCGTAGCTTATTCGTCTATTATGGGTTAAAAGGAGGATGACCCTCAAGCCTCTTATGGCCAAACACGTTCATATAAAGTTCAGCTTCTCCAACCCATTTAACATGCAACTTCTCAGAATGACCGAGACATATTTTCTAATTGAGGATTTGATAATTTCTGGGCAAACTTCCCAGAGAGAGAGAGAGAGAGAGCTTCAATGGTTGATAGGACTTCATGGCTGCTAGGACTTCCGAACATCTGCAGAGTGATCAAATAACAGAGTTTGAGGGAATTATTGTCAGCACCAGCTGGTATCTCTTCACTCTGCTCATCTGTTTTTAGGCAGCCGGCTGTAGTCTCTAAACCATTGCTTGATCCATCCTGCCATCTACTGACTCTATTCTAGAAGGACAGGACTTTTCTCCTTGGGTTACAAAGAAACAGAAACAAAGCAATAATCTCTCTCTCCTCTCTCTCTCTCTCTCTCTCTCTCTCTCTCTCTCTCTCTCTCTCTCTCTCTCTCTCTGTGTATCACAGAAGTCACCGTCAATATGGCAGTTAGGCTGCATGTATGTATGTGTGTGTGTGTGTGTGTGTGTGTGTGTGTGTGTGTGTGTTTATATATATAAACCATATTTTTAATGTTGCCTTTGTTACATTTGTGTTGTATTTGTGCCTTTATTTATTTATCAGCACAAATAAAACATATATATATGCTGGTCTTGTTGTATTCGGGCCTTTTCCCGTGTAAGACGGCAGCTCCGTTCACGCTTTGCTCGCACAAGCACAAAGCCAAAGGCACAAGCCTGAAGATGGCGAGTGGGACCTCGTCGAAATGTCACCAAGATACTCTCAATCTTACACGGGAAAAGGCCCGAATACGCCAAGACCTGCATGTATATGTATATGATGTATATGCATATGCATATGCGTGTGTATGTATGTATGTGTGTGTGTGTGTGTTTCATATATATATATATGAAAACCATATTTTTATTTTTAATGTTGCCTTTTTATATTTGTGTTGTATTTGTGCTGATAAATAAATAAAGGGAGACTAGTATAGATCTATTTCAAGCTATTTAGCTCTCATCAGCTAGCTATACCGTTACTGGGAATCGAACCAGGGCTGTATTGCATATTAGACCGATGTAATTGCCACTAAGCCACAGGCTCTCTTCCTTATCAGTTAGGCCAGGGAAATAGGTATGTATTTGTGTTACGACCCCTGGTATGCCCAAATATGGGAGGGAGCTCACTACTCCCCCTTTCTGTCCTGGTTCGATTCCCAGTAAGGGTATGGCTAGCTGAAGAGAGCTAAATAGCTTGAAATAGGTATATACTAGTCTCCCTTTATTTATTTATCAGCACAAATACAACACAAATATAAAAAGGCAACATTAAAAATAAAAATATGGTTTTCTGCCTGGATGGTCCTCTGTAATGAGCCGAAGGACACACATACATACACACACATATGCATGTATGTATGTATGTATGTATTTGTGCTGCAACTCCTGGTATGCCCAAATATGGGAGGGAACTCACTATTCCCCCTTTCTGTCTTTCGGCTCACTGCAGGAGACCATCCAGGCAGAAAAACATATTTTTAATGTTGCCTTTTTTTATTTGTGTTGTATTTGTGCTGATAAATAAATAAAGGGAGACTAGTATAGATCTATTTCAAGCTATTTAGCTCTCATCAGCTAGCCACACCCTTACTGGGATTTGAACCTGGTTCGAATAAAGCAGGGGTGAAATCCTACCGGTTTGGCCTGGTTCAGCCGAACCGGTTGGGACGATTGTTGTTGATTCTGCGAACCAGTACTGTATTTTTCGGAGTATAAGACACACCTTTTCCCTCAAAAAAGAGGCTGAAAATCTGGGTGCATCTTATATACTGAATGCAGCATTTTATGCCTCCCGAAACCCCACCCCCTTTACCAAAATGGCTGTGCATAGCATTTAGGAGGCTTTCAGAGAACTCCTGGGGCTGTGGAGGGGAGAAAACAGCCCGTTTTTTGCTCATTTTTGCCCTCCCCCAGGAGCACTCTACAAGCCTCCCAAGGGCTATTCATGCCCTTTTTTAAAAAAAAAAAATGGGCCTGTTTTTGTGAAAAACGGGCCATTTTTGGGAGGTTTGCAAAGTGCAAAACCTTTTTTTTTAATTTGCCTCTTCAAAACCTTGGTGCGTCTTATACTCCGAAAAATATGGTAGTTTTTTTAAAAAAGCTTCCAAATATCCTGCAGCTCAACTTTTTTTCCACTTTTTAAAGCAATTTTTTCCTGCTGGTTCGGGCAGGAAAAAAAGATGCTTTAAATGCTTTATAAAAAAAAAGAGAGAGAAGCTGCCGACGATCACGCAAAGTTCATAGCTGACCCACACGATTGTTGGAAGCTTTTCTCTCTTTTTTTGCTTTTTAGAGCATTTTTTCCTGACTATTCACCTGAACCAGCAGGAAAAAAATGCTTTAAAAAGCACAAAAAAAAAAAAAAGAAACCTATGACCACGTCCACCCAGTCACATGACCCCTTCCACCAAGCCACGCCCACAGAACTGGTGGGGGGGGAAAAAATTAGATTTCACCACTGACATAAAGGTAAAATTTACTCTCCTTTATAGAACATCTATCTCTTCCAAAAACTGGGGGTGGGTGGGAGCAGAGGTGGTATTCAGCCAGTTCGGAGAAGTTTGGGTGGACTGGTAGTAGAAATTTTGAGTAGTTCGGGGAACCGGTAAATACTACCTCTGGTTGGGCCTGCCCTCCTGCCCCTGATGTTTCCTGTCCGATCCTAACCCTAACCTTCCCTTGCTTTTTAGCTCAGCTAATTCGCGCAACAGAGCAGATTGCCGTGCCTTAGCTGAGCTAAACACCAGCGCTGACACCGAAGGCAGTCTTTGAGTGCTGCGCGCGCAAAGCACGCCCTCATAGAACTGGTAGGAAAAGATTTGGCATCCCACCACTGGGTGGGAGAGGAAAATATTGCTATCTCCACTATCATCCCTTGATTCTCCTCAAACCCAGATGTTGCCTAAAGAGGGAGAGACAAAATTAAAATGTTTCAATCAAGATTAGCAGGCAGCCAAATGTTTCCCCTCCTGATATAATCTATAGAACTAATCAGGCATTTTACTGACAACAAAAGTATGCAGTTTGAAGACCAATCACAACATATATCTGTGAAAGTTGGACGATCAGGAAGATACAATGAAAGAAAAAATAATAATAATATATGAATTGTAGTTTGGCCTGGGAGTAAAACAAAATAATTCATTACAAGATGAAGTAAAATCAGATCCTTGTTGGAAATATTAACAATAAAACTTAAGTGTTTGGCATACACCAGGGGTGTCCAAACTTGGGAACTTTAAGACTTGTGGACTTTAACTCCCAGAATTCCCCAGCCAGCATGGCTGGCTGGGGAATTCTGGGAGTTGAAGTCCACAAGTCTTAAAGTTCCCAAGTTTGGACACCCCTGGCATACACAATGCAATGACAAGCATCATCGGGGGGAAAATCTCAATGTTTAGGAAAATCAAAAGCCATAGAAAAAGAGGGCAAAAGAAAACAAGGTGGCTTGATAATATGACAAAAGCATGAACTTCAAAAATGTCAGGAGACAGTAGGGTCTGTGGTGCTCTCTGAGCTTGGTTGTTTTCTTGCAGACGTTTCATAATCCAACTAGGTAACATCATCAGGGCTAGAAGGCCATTGTCACATAGACAGAGAGCAAACAGTTATTTTTAGATGAGTCTGGAAAAATGATACGGCAATATAGAGTTCAGAACTGACTGAGTGACAGCAAAATTTAAGGGCGGATATAGTGAATGGATGTTATTTGGGTTTATGATTCTTGCCAATCCCAATTATTATGGCCAATGACACCATAATAAAATAACAGAGTTAGAAGGTACCTTGGAGGTCTTTTACTCCAATCTCCTGCCCCATCAGGAGCCCTTCAGCAGTATAAAGCAATTCTAACACTTCATGTGATCTTGATACTACCCCTCTGTTGACGCAGCCTAAGAGTACATTGGCTTTTTTGGTAAATGTAGCAAACTGCTGGTTCACACCTAAGTCTTTGTCCACTAGGACTCCCAGTTACCTCTCACAGTCACTGCTGTTTAGCCAAGTACCACCTATGCCCGTGATGGCGAACATATGGCACGCGTGGCACAGGTGGTACGCAGAGCCCTCTTGGTGGACAGCCAGCTGTCGCCCCAGCTCAGCTGCACCACGCATGCATGTGCGCCTTCTGCCGGCCAGCTGGTCTTTGGGTCTTTGCCCCACATGTGTGAGTTGGGGGGTGCATGTGTAGGGGGCATTGGCATTGTATTTGGGGGGGGGCATTTTGGGTCTGGAAGGCCTCCTGCACCAACCTGGAAGCTAAAATGGGATGTGGGGGAGCCCATGCCCCCCCCACACACCTGGTTTTGGGGCTGGAAAGCTGCCTGCACCAACCCGGAAGCCAAAATACGCAAGGGGGGCAGGGTGCATGAGTGGGGGGCTCTCACATTGCATTTTGGGGTTTCACATGCATCTTTTGGGCACTCAGCACCAAAAAGGTTAGCCATCACTGACCTATTCTATACCTGGGCATTTGTTTTTTCTTGCCTAAGTGTAAAACCTTACTTTTCTCACCATTGAATTGCATTTTGTTGTAGAAGGTCCAGTGTTCAAGTATGTCAGGATCAGTAGTGGGTTGCAGGTGGTACGCCCCGGTACGGGTGTACTGGAGCCTGCCCGGAGCACAGGGTACCTTTCTGGTACGGTGTCCTTTAAGCCTTTGGCACTTCCGTGCACGGGCATGGTGCATACAGCGCCTGCGCAATGCTCCGCCGAGCAGCTGGAGCGTCGCGAAGGCTTGCGGAAGCGTTGCAGGCAAGTACGAAGCATGTGCGTGCTGCGCACATCCATGTGAGTGACGCCGGGGCCGTTCCAACCGTACCAATTGGACCGGAATCCGGAAACCACCACTGGTCACTGTTGACTATTTCCCCTCAGCTTGGTGTCATTTCATCCGACCAAGTTTCAGTAATGGTGACAATGTCTCCTCTGCCCTCATGTCCTTCCATGTTCACCCTGTTTGGTCCTCCTACTTTTCACCTTCAGTGTATAGACATCTAAACCTTTTTAACTGATCCTGCGTTTGTTTCCTACATATTGTATCTCCTATTTTGTATCTGAGTTTTGCATCTTATTTCGTATCACTTAGTTGGTTGCCTTTGGGGTTTATGCTTGGGATTAGGTCCTGAACTTGGTCTCCTTTCCTCCCTCCAGTTTTAGTTTAAAGCCCTTCAAATAAGGGAAAGTCAGTTGGGTTTCCAAAAAATGTTCTTCACAGTTCTTGTAAGATGTAGCCCCAACCCCTGCCAGAAACCTCCCCCCCCCCAAAAAAAAAACAGGTATTGTAGACTATACTCTAAGAATGCAAAATTCTCTCCACAGCACAATCCCTTAAGCCAGTGGTTTATGTCAAAAGTTCTGCATTTCCTCATTGGATGCCTAACTTTGATTGGGGGTGCAGAGAAAACCACCAGCTGTGCCCCCACCTCTTTGGCTTTTATGCCTAGCTACTCATTTGTCGTCTTTTGTGCCATATCCATCATCTGACCTTGGCGATCATATTGGCAATCCTATTTTTGTCAATCCTATTGAGTCCTTTTGGAGAAGGGCAGCATATAAATCCAAATAAACCAAACTAAATCAAACAGCTGCATGAAAAAGTGCTGAGTTTTGTCCAAACTGGTCCCTTAGATTTTGAAGCCATGATGTTATTCTTCTGCCTGGACCTTATTTGCCTTCAATCTTTCCCTGGAGAATTAAGTATGCCATATTTTTCTGGGTGTCGCTTCACAGGTCCAAAATATTCCAACTTTCACCTTTTAATGGCTTTGATGATTTCCCTTGGCTTTTCCAGGCAGCTTATCACCTCGTTTGTGATTTTGTCAAGCCAGTTTATAGGTAACAGCCGCCTGTAAACCCACATTTCAAATGCTTCTAATTTCTTCAAGTGGTTTTTTTGTCAGGGACCAACTCTCTACTCTGTAGAGCAAGATAAAAAAGATGAAACTAGCTACTCATAGTCTTTTGATATTGTTTTTCAGGCTCTTTGTCATGTTATTCGTCCCACTAAAAGAGAATATGTGGACTATTTTAGTAAGGCTCTCACTCACATCTTTGATCTTAGATGTCCCCAGATAAGATTGTACAGTCTACAAATTGTTGGTTCTGTTAAGTAAGTAAGCTCCCCGTTAGGAGAGCGAGTGTGCAGAGAAGCGTAATGAGAGTGGTATGGAAGAACATGCACAAACCAGCATACAGGTTCGTTTTCCGAGCAGCGAGTCTCCTATCACCAACATCGGCTATTGTTTTTTTTTTCTTTGAGGAAGTCTGGTCTACTTTTTTGTTTCTTGCACTTTTCTTTCTTCTTTTTTTTGAATTTCAGAGCGGTTAGACTTATCACTAAACTCTTAATTTTTAACTCAGCTGTTTCAATTAGTTTACATTTGGTAGAGATACAACACAAAACAGCACCTATTCTGCACGAATGTTGTTTCATATTTTTAAAAAGTCTAATTAATTTTTTAAAAACATTTTTTCCATTTTAATTAAAATTATAAAAATAGAAGTTAAAAATTATGTAATTCAAAAACCTAATCTTTTTAATTTTTAATTTTATTTTATTTTAATGAAGATTGGATTTATGAAAGGTTTTAATCTCTGGAGGTTAATGCTGAAATAATACTTATTACAGCGCCTCTGGTGGCCAGTGTTGAAATTCCTTTACTTCTCCCACGCTGCCGCCATTCACTTACTCTGGAAAAGTCTACTCTACACAGTATATCAGCAAAAGTTGTCACAGTGGGAAAAACACTAATGGAGGGAAAATAATTAGAAAGAAAAGTGAGAATAAGGAACTGAATTCACATTTTTCCTCTGTCAGTACTTTCTTTAGGTCCTTCCTCTGCATTTTATGTTGGTTCTATATATCTGTGGTGGATTGAGTTCATGCAGTTGTTGTTATTGTTAGTTTCGAAGCTGTGTCTAACCTATAGCGACTCCATGGACAATGTTCCTCCAGGCCTTCCTGTCCTCTACCATCCCCCAGAGTCCATTTAAGCTCACACCTACTGCTTCAGTGACTCCGTCCAGCCACCTCATTCTCTGTCGTCGCCTTCTTCTTTTGCCCTCAGTCTTTCCCAGCATTAGGCTGTTCTCCGGTGAGTCCTTCCTTCTCATTAGGTGGCCAAAGTATTTGAGTTTCATCTTCAGGATCTGGTCTTCAAAAGGGCAGTCAGGGTTGATCTCCTCTAGGACTGACCAGTTTGATCACCTTGCAGTCCAAGGGTTATTTATCATGCAGTTATTTAAGTGTTATGATTTAAGTGGCTTTACAGTATCTCCTTTCTTCTCTGTACATTAGCAAAGTATGTAATCCCCATGAATGCAGATGAGGAAATGAAAGAAGGAAATGAAAGGGCATTGGAAAAGAATGATAATTCTGCTCATTGAGGCAAAATAGAATAAGGCAAAACATCTTTATTCTCATTCATTTATATCCCATCCTTATTATTTTTACAAATAATTCAAGGTGGCTAACATATCTAACACATCTTCCTCCTCCATCTCCCCCCTCAACAACCACCCTATGAGGTGGGTTGGGCTGAGAGAAAATGATTGGTCTAAGTCATCCAGCTTGCTTTCATGGCTAAGGTAGGACTTGAACTTATGGCCTCTTTTCTAGCTTGGTATCTTAACCACAAAACCAAACTGGCTGTCAGGCCTGCAGCCGTCTTTTCTTTTGGATCTTTGGCCTGCCACACTTTCTATTATTCTACTATGCATTTTCTATTGTGCGAGCAAAGCGTGATCGGAGCTGCCGTCTTACACGGGAAAATGGGAGGGGGGATTGTAAGAGTTAGATGCTATGCAGCCATAACAAAATTCTTTCTAGAAAGCCAAGGTCATCCCTTGTCTTCGTACCTCTGCACCTGACTGGAACTGGATGGGTGGAACTGCCAGCGTGGCAGTGGAAGATGGACTTGTGGGTGTGGGGACAAGAGCTTGAACTTTCAACTGGGTGGGGGAAAACCAGGAAGCTTTCAGATTCGGGTTTTCCCAGATGTGCCAACATGGCTCTCTTAATAAATTGGAACTTTGAGCAATACTTTGCCTTGGACTTTGATTTACTTTTGGATGCTATTTGGAACCCTGACACTAGCTCTAACACAGTGTTTAGTTGGGTAATCTAACATCAAGCCAATAAGGCAATGCAATACAGGTTGTCGTCAACTTACGTCCACAACTGAGCCCAAAATTTCCACTGAGTTTTGCCCCATTTTGTGACCTTTCTTGCCAGAATTATGTGAATCACTGCAGTTGATAAATTAGCAAACCTGGTCATTAAGCGAATCTGGCTTTCCCGTTGACTTGGCTTGCTTGTCCGAAGGTTGCAAAAGGGGGATCGCGTGACTTTGGGACACGGCAATGGTCATAAGTATGAACCGTTTGCCAAGCGGCTGAATTTTGATCACATGACCATAGGGATGCTGCAAAGGTCTTTTGGAAGAAATGTCCATCTGGGTTCAGTTCCAAGTGGGAAAAAAGACACTGGAAACATGGAGACTGATTGGAAAGATGATGGACAAGATCGCATGGCTTGGAGCTCCTGGGTGAAAAGGGCAGAGATGCCGAGAGTCCCTGGGTTTTATGCCCTCTCTGGGCTTTGAACTTCCTGGGGCACAGGAAGAGTATCCGGATTGGTTGCTGTCAGAGGTCATAGCTAGCTTTCTAGGTTGTCTGTGTGCTAAGTTTGGTTGAAACTTGGTGAGTGGTGCAATGAAGATGTCAGGGTTCCAAATAGCATCCACAAGTAAATCAGAATCCAAGGCAAAGCATTGCTCAAAGTTCCAATTTATGAAGAGAGCCATGTTGGCACATCTGGGAAAACCCGAATCTGAAAGCTTCCCAGTTTCTCCCACCTAATTGAAAGTTAAAGATCTTGCCCCACACCCACAAGTCCATCACAGGGTCCAATCTTCCACTGCCATGAAGGCACATCCACCCATCCAGTTCCGGTCAGGTGCAGAGGTGCAGAGAGACAAAGGATGACCTTGGCTTTCTAGAAAGGAATTTTATTTTGGCTACATAGCATCTAACTCCGTACAATCCCCCCTCCCATTTCCCCACAATAGAAAATGCATACCATAGCAGAATAGAAAGTGTGGCAAGCCAAAGACCCAAAGGAAAAGATGGCTGCAGGCCTGACAGAAGGGCAATGAAATGGCTCTGCCTGAAGGGGGTAGAACTTTATAATGTAGAATGGACTGGCCCAGGCCTTAATGGCCCATTGACAAGGAGGTGTGGGGGGCTGGGTTTCTGCCTCTCTGAGTTTCTACTTCTCTTTTTAGGGGACATATTCTGCCTTTTTAATATTTCCTAAAATATTTCATTTTCTAGGAGATGGGTGGGTTTTAATTTCCTACAGGTCATAATTGTGAAAAAGTCGTAACTGTGAAAAAGTCGTAACTCACTTTTTTTTGTGCCACTGTAGATCTGAATGGTCACTAAACAAACTGTTGTGAGTCAAGGATATCTGTACTATCGTGTTCATCACACACACACACACACACACACACCACAACCCCACCTGCACAGGAAGGATCCCTAGACCTATCTAGCAGCAGTGGTAAATTTGGAATTATAGACCAGCCTGCAGACTTGGCCACGCTCAAAGCTTCTCTTAAGCTACTCCATCACAGCGAAAGCCTCTGGTCTTTATGCGCTAACGAAGAGAACTCCATCCTCAGTGGGTTTTGCTGAGCGAGTGTAAGGGAGGACTACAGCCCCTCCAATAAAGATAAAACCATGATAGAGAAAAGGAGAGGCTCCCCGTGGTTTCACCCCTCCAGGAACCAAAGCCAAGCAGACTTCCTGGGGAGTTGTGTATAGCTCCAGCTTGGTGGAAGAGCTAGTAAGAATTAAGACCACCTGTTCAGTCCAAATCCAGAAATCTTCAAACGAGCCTCCAGTGCGAAACCCCCTGGAAGAGAATCCCTCCGGATTGGGGAGGGGGGGGGAGAGAAAATCTCTTTGAAGGCAGGCCCTTGTTAGAATTACCCCTCTCTCCTCCCTTTGGCAGAGAAGCCAATACACCACCTTCCTTTCTTCTCTCCTACTGTGCCTGAAAGCTGATTAAATACAGAAAAAGCAAAAGAAAAACTATTGGGCACTCCGGCAGAAATCAGAGCGAGCTCAAATTGTGTGCTTTCCATTAGAGAGAGGGGTGTGCTTTCTCATTCAGAGGTGCTTCTAACCGACTGAATGGATTCACATTAGTGAATAAATGAGATTCTATGCAAACCGGAATGACTTAAGCCACAAAAACACTGCAAAAAAAAAAAAAAAGATTTCTCCTCTACACCTAGGAAAGCTTTAGCTAAAAAATCAGTTCTAACATTCTAATGTGTTGGACTACAATCCCAACGTCCTCCCAGGAAGCGTCCTTGGGCTGCAGATGGAATGCAATGTACTCTACCACAGCTCAAGGTTATCAAGTCGGGGAAAGCTGGATGACATGATCCCTTGGGTGGAAAAAAAATGCAAAATATTATTTTTCCATAGCTTTTATCCCTCTCGATTTGTCAATAGGTCTGCATTGAAATTTCATCTTTCATCCAAGAAACCTATCTGGGATTACACACACACCAGAGGTGGTATTTGGCCAGTTCGCCCCGGTTCGGGCGAAAGCGGCAGGAGGCTCCGCCCACCTGCCCAGATTTAATCATGGACGCTTAGCGCATGCGCAGAAGGTTCTGCGCATGTGTAGAAGTGGCATGGGCAAGCAAAGCGAGTGTGTCCGCAGGCACGCTCCCGGTTCCGGACTTGGTAGCGAAGGTAAGAGGATTTTATGCCTGACACACACACTTGCAAAATATTTTCATAACCTGCTGAAGCTGGTTATATTAAGAGGTTTGCTAATATTAATTGACCCAATAAACTTTATGGCTCAGGTAAAAATGTGCGGTCCGGCTTATCCAGCAATAAAACCACAGTCCAGATGAATTTTTAAGGTCAACTCCAAGATTAAAAGGAAGGTGAAGTAGGTGGATTTTGGGAGAAACATGACCATTTTAAAACAACTGGCAGAGTTGCAACCTCTCACTACAATCCTCCTTAACCTATTGCTTCTTTCACGTTGGCTCCCAACTTTATTCTATTTCCCTCCCCATCTCCCCAAAATGAAATGCTTAAACCTTAGTGGGGGAAAAAGCAAATTGCCTCAAGGACATGTTCTCTATTTCTCAGTGTTCCTTCATGTCAAGGTAGTAGAGCAGACCACTCCTCAGCTGTGATCTAGGCAAGAAACCCAGGAGCTTCTTTAGAGCTTCTGCCAAGGAGTTCAAGCGTTTGCCCATCAGGCCTTTATAGAATCGCCCCCACCCTTCTACCTGACCCACACCCATTAGAACAGTGAATGCAGCTGTGACTAGGGCAGGGGCCCTTAAACACTCAAAGACCACCAAGGTTCTAACTGGAAGCTCTCTGTTCAATTCTGGAGGCAACCAGATGTCCGGTTTCCCCACCATAGGATCTCCTCCTAGCGTGGCATCTTTTTTCCTCTACCTGTCCTAACCGAAAACCCTATCAATTGTGGAGCCAACTGGCAACAGGGAGTTGCAGCAGAGGGACGAAAGGGCCACATGCGGCTCCAGAGTTGCAGGTTGCTGACCCCTGGACTAGGGGAAAATCAGCAAATTGTGAGCCAGAGTCTGCATAGGCTCAAGCTTCATGTTGCTTCGACACCTGCTTTTCATTCTTGTATCTCTGGACAGTGGGCAATAGGCTTCAGGCACTATGAAGAGCAGGGAAAGGAATTGGACACAGGTGGGCAAGCAAAAGCCCTCTGGTTGGACTGCATGTCCTGTCATAGTGCTGCTTGCCTGAAACTGGAGCAGAAACTGGATCCCAAACTGGATAATAATAATAATAATAAATTTGGATTTATTAGCCGCTCCCTTTCCAGGCAGGACTCGGGGCGGCGTACACTAGGACATATATAAACATACATATATACAAAGACATACATGCATACATGCATGGAGGAGGTAATAGATTACAACATTTAGACAATTAAAACCAGTAACATACCCCAATAATAAAAACCCAATATACAATAAAAATTTAAAATTTAAAAAGACAGTCAGGAGGAATATGAAAAATTACGGTTGAGCCAGGCCAGATAATTGAAAGAGGTGGGTCTTCAGCTGAACACGGAAGGAGCGGAGATCGGAAATAATCCTGATGTCACGGGGGAGGTCATTCCACAGGGCTGGGCCCATCACAGAGAAGGCTCTGCTCCTGGGTGTCGCCCCCCGACACTGTTTGGCGGACGGCACCCGGAGAAGTCCCTCTCTGTGTGAGCGAATTGGTCGTAGGGATGTGTGGGGCAGGATGCGATCCTGCATGTAACTAGGTCCTGTGCCATGAAGCGCTTTAAAGATCATAATCAAAACCTTGAAACGCACTCGGTAGACCACAGGAAGCCAGTGCAGCTCGCGCAGGAGAGGTGTTATAGGGGAGTATCTAGTCCTCCCCATAATCACCCGCGCGCATGGGTGACTGTGCGTAGGGCATCCCGGTCCAATAAGGGGCGCAATTGGCGCATCAGGCGGACCTGATGGAACGCCCCCCTCGCCACGGCTGTTACATGGTCATCCATGGACAGCCGGGCATCTAGGAGGACGCCCAAATTGCGCACCTGTTCCATGGGGGCTAGTTGCACGCCCCCAATGGCCAGAGATGGAAGCACCTGGTTGAACCGGGGGGCCGGAAGCCACAGCCACTCCGTCTTGGAAGGGTTGAGTTTTAGTCGGTTGCCATCCATCCAGACCCGTACGGCCTCCAAACACCGGGACATCATTTCGACGGCCTCATTGGGGTGGTTCGGGGTGGAAATGTATAGCTGAGTATCATCAGCATACAGATGATATCCCACCCCAAAACCACGGATGATCTCGCCCAGCGGTTTCATGTATGTGTTGAACAGGAGAGGCGAGAGCACCGATCCCTGTGGCACTCCACATGTGAGTGACCTCCGGGTCGAACTCTGCTCCCCTGCCAACACACGTTGCGTCCGGTCAGAGAGGTAGGAGCCAAACCACCGTAAAATGGTGCCCCTGACTCCCAGCCCCTCTAGCCGGTGCAACAGGATACCATGGTCGATGGTATCGAACGCCGCCGAGAGATCTAATAGGACCAGGATAGAGGAACAACCCCTATCTCTGGCCCTCCAGAGATCATCGACCAATGCGACCAAGGCCGTCTCCGTGCTGTGCCCGGGTCGGAAGCCGGACTGGCGCGGGTCTAGATAATCATTTTCCTCCAGGTGACGTGGGAACTGCTGTGCCACCACACTCTCTACAACCTTCGCTAAAAAAGGAAGGTTGGAGACAGGACGATAATTGACTAGGTCCGTTGGGTCCAGGGAAGGCTTCTTGAGCAGGGGCCTCACCACCGCCTCTTTCAAGGCGGCCGGTAGAGACCCCTCACCCAACGAGGCGTTCACTAGGCCCAGGAGCCAGTCGCGCGTAACCTCCCAGGATGCCAGTACAAGCCAGGAGGGACACGGGTCCAATAAACATGTGGTGGGTCGCAGACGTCCACGCAACCTGTCCAAATCCTCGATGGCAACCGAGTCAAACTCCTCCCAAAACGGTCCCTCAAGACTCGCCACGGGCGTCTCTACTGGACCACTGAAAGGGGCCCATCCCATCCGGATTTGAGCGACTTTGTCCTGTAGATATTTCCCAAACTCCTCTGCTCTGCCCTGTAAAGGGGCTTCCCGCGGTCTCTCAAACAAGAGGGAGCAAGTCACCCGAAACAGGGCGGCAGGGCGGTTATCTGCGGACGCAATAAGAGCGGCACAATGTTGACGTTTGGCCGCTCTTAATGCCACAAGGTACGTCCTCAAATAGGCTCGTGCCTGTGCTCGGTCAGATTCGGAACGGGAGGATCTCCAACGACTCTCTAGGCGTCTCTTGTGGCGTTTCATCACCCTTAGCTCCTCAGTAAACCAAGGGGCCAGGGTGGTTCGTCGCCGCAGGAGAGGCCGCAAAGGCGCCACCCGGTCTAGGGCCCCGGTAGTCGCACTATTCCATGCGTCCACCAGGTCCTCAACTCGGGGGCGGGTCAGATCCACAGGAGGTGGCCCAAGCTCCGTCTGGAACCTATCTGGTTCCATCAGGCGCTTGGGGCGGAACCATCTAATACCTTCCGGATCCCTCTCGTTCTTTTGCCTCACAATGGCAATTGCACTAGAAAAGGCAAAAATTAGTTCTCATGCACAATTAATGGTTAGTTTCAAGAGCTCTGCTGCATCTTGTGGTTTTCTGATTGCAAGGCCAACCTGAGGGGATGAACTTTATTTTAAACTAGCCGATAACCCAGAGTTGCCTGGGTATTTATTTATAGGGGGATCAAATGTAATTTTTAATGTTGGATTCCCCCTCCCCCTTACCAGAGGGAGCCCCCTTGTGGAGTACTGTGAAGCCATTACCATGGCAACTCCACTGCGCTGTACAGTAGAAGTCATTTTAAGGCACAACAGGCTGTATCTTAACAGAACATAAACCCCGAGGGATGTTGGGGGGGTCTTACCCTGACAGTATTTGTTCCCAGAGAGTAAGTCATCTGTGTACCAAGTTTTGTTGAAATTGCTCGAGACATTCCAGAGTTATGTTGGAACTGGTTCAAATCCCAGGCGCCACGTAATGGAGTGAGCTCCCGTTACTTATCCCAGCTTTTGCGAACCTAGCAGTTCGAAAGCACGTAAAAATGCTAGTAGAAAAATAGGGACCACTTTGGTGGGAAGCATTTCTGTGCACCTTTGGCATTTAGCCACCTTTGGCATTTAGTGCTGGCCACATGACCACGGAAATGTCTTCAGACAGCGCTGGCTCTTCGGCTTTGAAACGGAGATGAGCACCGCCCCCTAGAGTCGGGAACGACTAGCACATACTATATGTGCGAGGGAAACCTTTGCCTTTACCTTTAGTTCTAACTCCATCTGCTCTATATAGGGTGCCTTTGAAAATCACCCTAAAGTTATACCGGTCGTCTGTGACTTACGACCACAGCTGAGCCCAACATTTCTGTTGCTAAGTGAGACATTTGTTAAATGAGTTCTGCCCCATTTTAAGACCGTTCTTGCACAGTTGTTAATCACTGCAGTTGCTAAGTTAGTAATCCGGTTGTTAAGCGAATCTGGCTTCCCCATTGACTGTGCTTGTCTGAAGATCACAAAAGGGGATCACACAACCCCATGACATAAATATGAACCAGTTGCCAACATCTGTATTTTGGTCTCATGATCATGGGGATGTTGAAATGGTTGCATGTCTGAAAAACGATCATAAATCATTTTTTCCCCAAGTACCACTGCAACTTCAAATGTTCACTTGACTGTAAGTCCAGAATGCGGCATGCAAAAATGTTGGGTGTTACTCAATTTGCCCACACCACCGTTGCACAAGCTGCACTGGCTCGCAATTTTTGAGTACAATTTAAGGCACTGGTTATCACTTCCAAAGCCCTACAATGGTATGAGGTCAGCTTATTTGCAGGACTGCCTCTCCGAAGGGATCTGCCCTATCCATTGGATGGAATGGACAGAATACCCCTTCCTTGAAATATCTATAGATGGCATTTTCCGTGGTAGCTCCTATACTGTGGAACACTCCTTGTCTCCCCTGAGATCTGGCAGGCCCCCACCCTTCAGCATGCCCAAAATATGTGGCTCTAGGTGTACGCCTTGTGTAGAGTGATGACACCCTGAGGAAGTTTGCTAAGGAATTTTAGTAATGTTGAAAGAAATGTCCTTCTGGGTTCGGCTCCAAGTGGGGAAAAAGACACTGGAGACATGGAGGCTGCTTGGAAAGATGGTTTAATGGTGGACAGGACCACATGGCCCGAGCCCTGAACAGAAAAGGCGATCACATGCTTCAATGTTGGTGGAGAAGAGAAGGGAAGAGAAGGGCTGAAGAAGGGCTTGCAGGGATTTTTATAATCTGTTCTGCCCCACCTATCTGTTTCCTGTTCCTGTGTAAGAAATGTATTCTGATTGGTTGCCAAACTCCCATGGGCCCGTGCAAGGACAACCCTCTAGGCTGTTTTGAATTCAGGTTTGATTGAGTTCAGATGCCATGTGGTCAGTTGAGTAAAGGCTTATATTATCATGCCTTCATTGTCACTGCCAGAACTCTACACCCATCCCCCTGGAGCTGAACTCTTTATTATGTAAAGTGGACTAGCTTGGCCTTCTTAATGGCCCATTAACAAAGTGGGGATGGGCTGGAAGCCGCAGGAATTTACTTTGTGTTTAAAATGTGTTTCTCCCTTTTTTCACATCCAGGAAAATATAATATTCTGCCTTATCAATATTTCCTAGGATATTTCATTTTTCTGGGAGAGGGCTAGGTGATAACTTCCTACAATCCCTCCTTTTTTTTTTCAAAACATGTGAGTGGAACGCACATGTTTTTGACAAAAGATAAAATTGGTCAGATCAGGGAAACTTAATTTTTCTGATGGAAAGGCATTGAAAGAGACAGCAGAAGGATCCCTTCAGTTGGCTCCCAGAGAGCTTTCAACCATGAAGGTCTTAGCAACCAGGGCACAATTTCTGGAAAGAAATTTACAATATCCAATTTACCATGCCAATTATTTTCAGGTGTTTGATATCACTTTCTGTGAGCTTCCAGACTACAAGCAAGCAGAAGTCCCCAAAAAAACTTCACAGCCATTGAAGGATTCTTCCTTTTAAAGAAGTACAGGCTGCCCATTTCCAAGGGATTTCTTTAACTTGCCCTGGCTCCTATTTTAGTGAGGCCAAATTGAGTTTAGCTAGTGTGCAATCCAGACTATTTAGTATTTTTAAAACTACACACAATGAGCCCTGGGATTCCTCCTCCTGAGACCACCAGTGCAACATATCCTGCTTTACTGGGCAGTGTGGTTTTTTTCTTCATCACCGTGTGAGAGCTTGGGGTTTTTGGAGATCCTCTCTGCTAGCTCTTCAAGTGGGGGGATTGCCTGAGGGGAACTTCCCTTCCCCCATGGGATTAAAAGGGAGATATCACTGTTTAGGCTTTTGTGCAAAGGCAAAAATCAACCTAGGAAAAGCTTTGTGGAGTTGGGTCAAGGAGATAATTTCAATCTAATTCTGAATGGAGCCCCTCTCTCTCTCCCTCTCTCTCTCTTGTGTGTGTGTGTGTGTGTGTGTGTGTGTGTGTAGCTGCTTCTACAATACAGAAAATACAGACATTTTGGACAAAAGTTCCCTCCCACCAGCCAGAAATCTAAGGTGTTCAGGACTTGCTGTGCTAGCCATTCTCAAATACAATTCTTACATGAATACATTAAACTGATTACAATATAAATGAGACAGGAAAGAAGACCTTACAATTTCTGTGAAGGAGGCAAAGAAACAAAACTTTACAATCAGTTTCCACCCTCCCCCATAGTCTTTACAGCTGTCTTCTGGGGATAGAAGAGAGTATTTTGGTCTTTACTTCTTCATCTCCTTCAGGGTTCTTTCATGTCTGCTAGGTTTGGTGGTAAGGCTGGTAAGAGTGGTCAGTCAGTCTTGGTAGTCTGTCCCAGGCTTGGCTAAGTTTTTTTTCCTCATGTCAGGTTTTATCAGGTGGCAATCACCAGCAGCCAATTCAAGAGTTATGGTTTGAGCTAGCAGTCCTTTGTTTCTGAGGTAAAAAAAAAGAGGCCAAGAATACAGTTCTTTACAGACATATCTTTAGTCTTATGTTGTGGAAATCCAAACATTATTTCAGGAGGCAGACGATGTAAATTTCATGGAACATGACATTCCCACTGCCTGTATGATTGAAACACTTTTGCAGTAAGATGAGTAAATTTCCAAGAGGGACAACAACTTGTATTGCAAACAAACAAACAAACAAAATGTCATAGGGTAGAGCACCTTGACTCATAAGCATTTAAAAATGCACAGGTGTAAAAGAGGGAGGGAAGAAAAACAGCTTTAAAAAAAATGCAATTAAAAAAAAAAGGTACTTTGAGTCAACACTCCAAAATGTCAAATTCCATTCAGATGGAAGCAAATTCTCATTAAGTATGTTAAAACATTTACAAATGTAAGCAAAATATCTCAAAATCATTCCTTTTTATAGGTTTAATTAAGCATTTTAAACCTCAAAAATTTCCAGAAGAAGAAAAAAAATCAAAATTGTATTCAGAGCAGACAAAGAAATGTAACTGCATAATTTTTATATGCAGATGAAAGATCACAACAGTGAAAGGTAAAAGTGCACGAGCAGATCACCTATTTACTCCAAATTTCTCAGAAGAGAGGGGGGGGGAAAAAGTGGTTAAAGTGAGGAGAAAAAATTTCAGCCTTTAATGACCCAAAAGGAAGGAGGGAAAGAAGGAGGGGGGAATGCCCAGAGGCATTCACAGGTATCACTGGGGCGTTTCATACACACACTCATGGTAAAAATGAGCAGACACTCATTCTCCCCGCTTTTCCTGCTTCCCTCCAAAGAATGACCCAGAAGGAAGAGGGGGGGGGGGAATTCACACAGGCAATCACGTGGATCTCTGGATCCATTCACTTATCACTCCCTGGGGCATGGGGGACACATACTCACATTCATACTGCAATCAGACCTTCATGCTTGCTCATGCCAAACAATCATAGGTATTTCAGGAAGCTTTTTTTTTTCCCCACAAGCCACCAAGCTTCATTTTCTTTTATTAGAGGATCTCACCCTCCCTTCAGGTTTGGAAATGATAACACACATGCATACACACACATACCATTAAACAACCTTGTAACTTACTGCTTCTTTATATGAAAGGGAATCAAACTACATTCATACCAACTTTTACCATCAACATACTCACATTTGCACTGCAATCATTAATTTCACATACAAAAATCCCATTTCATTCTTTCTTCATGCAAGGCAGTTATTACAATTACTTCAGGGAGCTGTACATAAGCCAATGAGCTCCATTTTCTATTATTAAAAGATCTCAACTTCCCTCCAGGTCTGGAAATGATCACACACTAGATTGTTAATGCCTGTCTCTGCCCTGGGGTGTTCGTTTCTAATTTGGACCTGCCAGCGGATGCTGGCTAATTTTTAAAGATCCAAATTCTATCTTGATATCCCAGCACGCGCTGGCATTTTTAAATATCAAGATGTATAGAAACAATGCACAGAGATGTTTGTCCACACATTGTTTGCATTCAGCCAGGGTTCTAGGTTGGCGCTCCCAGCACACGCTGGCATATTTTTAAAGATCCAAACCCTATCTTGGTCTCCCAGCAATTTCTGGCATAGTTTTAAAGACCAAGATGTATGGAGACTTTCATTAACACATCGTTGGCATCTGGGTGGGGCCCTTGATTCATCTGATGGTGGCCAGAAAATCAGCAAATTTGTTGACAAAATCTAAATCAAAAGTGCCTTCTGGAGGCCAGGTTTTTACTTTAGGACTAATAGAGTAGGTTGGTCAGAAAAATGTGCAGAGGGTTTTTACTCAGGTTGAAGGCAAACCTTTAGTAGGAATTTCCTTCATTTCATACATGCACACACAAGGCAACAATCTCCTCCTCCCCCCAAAAGGGAAAAAAAAACTCTATACTCACCTGAAGAGTACAATCTTCTAGGGCTCAAAGACATGAGAACAAGGTTCCCTCCCCCACAGAAAAGGCATTGTTGGAGGATTAGAGGTAAGGGAGGGGCGTGGGGGGGGTAGATAGCTTGCAGGCAGAATTTGAAAAAAATAAAACCATCAGTTACTCAGCAGATAAACAGATAAACATTATGGGGATATTACAGATGAGAAATGGGGTCTGGATTCACATGCTTCAGGAAAGAAATGAACAGGTAAAATCATTTAAGCACACAATAAATGCAAGGATGAAACTTTTCTTGCAAACATTTCCTGGGTTGTTACTTTAAGGTATAGGCAAGGAAGGAAGGAAGAAAAAAATATCTTTACTCTGTCTCTGCTGGCCAAAACAGATGCAAAGCAAAGATTCCCTCCACCTTCACTCAGTTTTGTGGGCCCAACAAACTGAGCGAAGGCAATTTCTGCCAGCTTACTCTTTTCTTTCTTTGAACACTTTAAAATTCTTGTCTTTTTTGGGGGGGGGGATTGGAGACATTTTATAGTTACAATTACCTCGAGGGCACACAAAGACTTAGACATACACAGAGAGAGACAAAGAGGGCATAACAAAACTCATGAATTTCACAAACAAAATCATTCCCACCCTGAATCTCAGTTAAATTGGGGAAGGCACAAATCTTAAAAAACAAACCACGTGGTTACATAAAAGACAGAGAAAGAGACAGACAAGAGAAAAAAGAGAAACATTTCAACATTTCCCTTTTCTTTTAAGTACCTTTATGTAGCCAAATTAGTTTTCCTGTGTCATCTTTCAGCAAAGCCCATTTCTCACACAATTTCCTTGCTCTCAGCCAAAATCTTGGCATCTAAGGAAATCTCCGAGGGCACTTCTGGCCACCCACGAGCTAATGCTTCCCATGACCCTTTACATGCAGGGCTCACTTTGGCCTAGCCGGGTGCCACCCGCCGTAAGTTTTCGGAAATAAAAAAATTCCGGGAAGGACTTCGATTCCCTCAACGAAGTATTCGGCCCCTTTCCTCGTAGGGAATTCTGCTAAGGTTTTCCAGATCCAAAAAGGTGATCTGGGGAGGACCTCTGCCCCTCTGCAGTTAGTACAAGCACCTCCTTCTCTCTTTACACACAATGGGCCTTTGCTTTTTTCACAGGACAAAAGCAGCAACAACAGCAAAATGCATTCACTTTTCCATCCATTTTCACACACACTCTCCTTTCCCTAACAGAAGGTCCATGCTCTGGCCTGACCCTAATGCTTTCCAGGCTCTCTTGGTAAAACACACAGAGGAACCAGGATCCAGCTGTGATTGGGAGAAAGATTTCATCACTCACACACATGCAGGCATACACACATTTCCACGCTTTGCCATGCTTTAACATTAAATTTTAGAGAATTAAAATTTAGAGGTACTCACCTTCTTTCCAGGCAGCCTTTGAGCTCAAACTCAAAACCCCTTTAAAGCCTAGATCCAAATGGTTAAGGCCAGGATAAAGTCCACCCACAGACTCAATGGGGTCTGTGCCGGCATGGGAGGCTTACCTGGGCCATATCCATTTGTTAGGCTAGCTTGGAGTCCCATCTGGGTCGCCAATTGTTGAAAGAAATGTCCTTCTGGGTTCGGCTCCAAGTGGGGAAAAAGACACTGGAGACATGGAGGCTGCTTGGAAAGTTGGTTTAATGGTGGACAGGACCACATGGCCCGAGCCCTGAACAGAAAAGGCGATCACATGCTTCAATGTTGGTGGAGAAGAAGAGAAGGGAAGAGAAGGGCTGAAGAAGGGCTTGCAGGGATTTTTATAATCTGTTCTGCCCCACCTATCTGTTTCCTGTTCCTGTGTAAGAAATGTATTCTGATTGGTTGCCAGACTCCCATGGGCCCGTGCAAGGACAACCCTCTAGGCTGTTTTGAATTCAGGTTTGATTGAGTTCAGATGCCATGTGGTCAGTTGAGTAAAGGCTTATATTATCATGCCTTCATTGTCACTGCCAGAACTCTACACCCATCCCCCTGGAGCTGAACTCTTTATTATGTAAAGTGAACTAGCTTGGCCTTCTTAATGGCCCATTAACAAAGTGGGGATGGGCTGGAAGCCGCAGGAATTTACTTTGTGTTTAAAATGTGTTTCTCCCTTTTTCACATCCAGGAAAATATAATATTCTGCCTTATCAATATTTCCTAGGATATTTCATTTTTCTGGGAGAGGGCTAGGTGATAACTTCCTACAGTAAAATGACTAGGCATTGGGTTGTTGTGGCTTTTATGGTTTTATTGTTGTTGTGAGCTGCCCAGGGATGTGCTCTAAACCACCTACAGTATACACATATTTTAAATGAATAAATAATATACCCCAATCCTTCTTCAGTACTGGTCAGTATTGGCTTTTGTCCCTCATTCCCCAAAACCATGAAGGGCGAGGGGCCAGATGCCTAATGTTATCTTCGGGAAGGTCCATAGGTTTCCCCCCCCCCTTTTCAGATCACTCTATCTACTCCCCCTTTCTTTCTTTTCACCTCCAATTATCTGGAACACACAGCTGGCTTGGGCTGAGATGCCTGTGATCATTCAATCTGCATCTTGTATTTTGGATATGCATGGTTCTGGTGGTAAATCCTGGAAATGAGGGAAAATATAGCAACAATGACCTATACTTTAAAAAAAGTTTCCCTAAAAGAACTAGTCCATATTCATTGCCTCTTGTTTCTAAACTAAACACTTATTTTTTATAAAGATAGTACAAAGAAATTTTACCGGTGGAGAGATTTAGTTCTTAATAAGATATTTTTTTCTCAGAAGCACATTAAACAGATGCTGGTCTTAATAAAGCATTTGACAAGCACCTATAGGAATGCCAGTAGAGGAAAACTATTAAATGTACAAGGAATATCACACTTAGAAAAAGCTTGTGTAAGTAGCAATTGCTAAAACAGATCCTTCACTCTCTAAAAATGACTGGAAATGCACTAATAAGGCTATATCACTTTTGCCTATTTGCAATGCTATAATCCCAACAATTTTTATAATAGAATGAAACAAATTCTACAGATCTCCTTCCAACCTGGTCTTTTTCAATCAGAAAGTTAACTATCATTAAATTTGCATTCCCCAAAGGTACACCAAACTGGCTTTACACTAACAGTACAACGTGTGATTATGCCCTATATGCCAAATAATTGGCTGGATTAAGACACTGGTTTTTAACAATAAATCTGATACCCTTCACTCTCTAAAAATGGCTGGAAATGACTGTACCACTTCTGCAGATTTGCAAAGCCATAAATCCAACCCTTTTCACACATGACCGCTGCAGCATCCCCATGGTCACCTGATCAAAATTCAGATGCTTGCATCTGACTCATACTTGCGTCCCAAGAACATGTGATCCCCTTTTGTGGCCTTCTGACAAGCAAAGTCAACGGGGAAGCCACATTCGACCATGTTATTAATTTAACAACTGCAGCGATTCACTTAACAAATGTGGCAAGAAAGGTCGTAAAATGGGGCAAAACTCACTTAACATGTGTCTCACTTAACGATCAAAATGTTGGGCTCAACTGTGGTGGTAAATTGAGGGTTACCTGTGTTTGCAATGCCATAATTCCAACCATTTTTATAAGAGAATGAAACAAAGTCTATAGCACTCCTTCCAACCTGTCCTTTTTCAATCAGAATTAAATATTACTAAACTCATATTCCCCAAAGCAAACCGGCTTTATATGTAATATATAAGTGATTATGCACTACGGGCCAAATAATCGGCTCTGTGATCATTCATCATGTCAGGTGAGAAACAAATGCTATGTCAGACCAAGGCTTTTACCCTTCACTCTCTAAAAATGACTGGAAATGGTTCTACCACTTCTGCATATTCGCAATGCCATAATACTATCCACTTTTATAATAGAATCAAACAAATTATATAGCTTTCCATCTAACCTGGCCTTTAACTATTACTAAACTTATATTCCCCAAAAGTGCACCAAACGGTCTTTATATTAACAATATATATATTTACCCTTTTATAAGGGTAAAAGCCTTGGTCTGACATAGCATTTGTTTCTCCCCTGACATGATGAATGATCACAGAGCCGATTATTTGGCCCGTAGTGCATAATCACTTATATATTATATATAAAGCCAGTTTGCTATGGTTTTCTGCCTGGATGGTCTCCTGGAGTGAGCCAAAGGACAGAAAGGGGAAGCAGTGTGTTCCCTCCCATACCAAGCATACCAGGGGTTGTCACATACATACATACATACATACATACATACATACATACATACATACATACATACTATATGCCAAATAATGCAATGCCATAATACTATCCACTCTTAGAATAGAATAAATCAAATTCTATGGCTTTCCTCCCAACCTGGCTTTTTTCAAATTCTATTTATTATCTTAATAATAAATCTGACACTTACCCATCGCTCTCTAAAAATGGCTGGGAATGGCTGTACCACTTCTGCAGATTTGCAATGGCATAATCCCAGACATTTTTTAATAACAGAATGAAACAAAATTCCTTCCAACCTGGCCTTTTTCTATCAGAGTTAACTATTACTAAACTCACATTGCCCAAAGATGCACCAAACCGGCTTTATGTCAACAGTATATATATATAGATATACATTATGTGTGATTATTTGCACTACGTGCCAAGTAATCAATACTCTGATCGTTCAACATGTCAGGTGAGGAGCAACTGTTATGTCACTGATCTTAAAGAATAAACCTGTAACTGAGGGGCTTGTTTTGAGGAGGGGGAGGCAGTGGCAGCATCATCTGCATGGCTCCAGGGCCAAGTATGGGAGAAAGGGAAAGGAGGAAAAGGAAGGGGGAAATACCCATGTAATCAGGTCGTGTCAGGCCAGCTCTTCAACCCCAGCTTGGGAGTTTCTGGAAGAGAACTTGGGGTGGCAGCCATAAGCCACACGCAAAACATATAGGTAGTCCTCGACTTACAATGATGTGTTTAGTGGCCGTTCAAAGTTATGGCGGTACTGCAAAAAAATGTGACTTAGGACGGTTTTTCACACTTAGAAACCATTGCAGCATCCCTGCGGTCACGGGATCCAAATCCAGGTGTGTGGCCACTGACTCTTATTTATGAAGGTTGCAGCATCCCTGGGGGTCAGGCGATCCCCTTTTACGACCATCCAAGTCAACAGGAAGAGCCAAATTCACTTAACAAACCGTGCTGCTAACTTACCAACCTCAGTGAATCACTTAACCACCAGTGGCCAGAAGGGTGGCAAAATGATGCAAGACTCGCTTAACGCACGTCTCACTTAATGACAGAAATATGAGGCTGCGTTATGGTCGTAAGTCGAGGACTACCCGGTGTTTTATTCTTAACACACACACCGCCGTCCTAAAATGCAACAGGAACCCCACCAGGCCTGGCTCGAAGGAGACCGAGCTGGCTAAGGACCTGCTCGACAAGGCTCCGTCCCCACCGAAATCTCGTCTGTGGGGTCCGAGAGGCTCCGGAGGGACTCAGGTCGCCGGCGGGGCAGAGGAGCCGCTCGCCTCCACCGCATCCGGGGGTCGCGAAGAAGACGCGGCTGCCGGGCCTTCCTCGAAGGGCCCCGAGACTCGCCCGGGAGAGAGAAGAGAGGAAAGAACCGGCGGCACCAGAGGCCTCTGCCGGCCCTCACCGAAGCTCCGCGGCCTCGGACGCCATGGCAACCGTCCCGCCCCGCCCACCCGAGATCACGTGGGCGAGAAGGCGCCCTCTCCGCGCAGCCGCAGAGCCACCGACTCCTCCCCCCGCTGACGGGCCGCGGCTGCCTGTCATCGCCGCCGGCGCGGGGGCCTTCCGGGCGGTGGCCGAGCGAGGACTGGGGGCCGGGCCGGGCGGAGCGCCTGGGCGAAGGCGGCCATGGGTCCCGGAGAAGGCGCGGCCGCTGCCGCTGCGGCGGCGGGGCCTCCGAGCCGCGAGCAACTGCTGCTGTTGTCGGGCGCGGCGCTGGCCGAGCGCTACCGGCGCATCTACACGGCGGCGGCGCTGAGCGAGCGCGAGCAGGCCGCGCACCTGGCCGGCAGGTGAGGCTGAGGGGCGGCGGCGGCGGTGGAAGAAGCGCGGTTGGGCTGCCCCGCGGCTCCTGCGGGGGTCCCGGCGCCAGCCGTGCAGCCCGAGAGGCTTCTGCGGAGAAGGGGGTCTTTTGGCCGGCACGCCCGCTGGAGACGCCTCCCCCCCCCCCACACACACTCCCGAGGATGGGCGCCGCGGATGAGGCCTCCCAGACCGCGCTGCTTTTCCCTTCCACGGGGACCGAGCTCTTGCGCCAAGAGCCAAAAGGGCCCAGGGGTAGAAGGGTTCTGCTGCCCCCTCCCCCCCGTCCCTCCCCACCCCTTAACTTCCTCTCCGTCCTCTCCCTTTTCCCCTCCCCTCCTTCTCCCCTCCCCCTTCTCTTGCTCCTACTCTCCTCCATCCCTCTTCCCCCCTCCCACTCCTCTTTCCCTTGCTCCCCTCCCCTCCTCCTGCCTCTTCTCCCCCTCCTCCTCCCCTTTTGCCCCTCCCCTCCTCTTTCTCTTGCCCCCCCTCCTCCTGTCTCTCCCCCTTCTTTTCTTCTCCCCCTCTTTCTCCTCCTTCTGTTTCTCCCCCTCCTCCCCTTTCCCCCCTCCCCCCTTCTCTTGCTCCTACTCTCCCCCTCCTCCCCCTTTCCCCCTCCTCTTTCTCTTGCTCCCCTCCCCTCCTCCTGCCTCTTCTCCCCCTCCTCCTCCCCTTTTGCCCCTCCCCTCCTCTTTCTCTTGCCCCCCCTCCTCCTGTCTGTCCCCCTTCTTTTCTTCTCCCCCTCTTTCTCGCCCTTTTCCTCTCCCCTCCTCTTTCTCTTGCTCCCCTCCCCTCCTGCTCCTTCCCCTTCTCCCACTGCTTCTCCCCATTTCCCCCTCCTCTTTCTCTTGCTCCCCCTCCCCTCCTGCCCCTTTCACCCCTCCTCTTTCTTTTCTCCCACTCCCCCCTTCTCTTCTCTTCCCCCTCTCCATCCCCTCTCCTCCTTCCCTTTTTCCCCTTCTCTCCCTCCTCTTTCTCTTCCTTCCCCTCCCCTCCCCTCTTTCTCCCCTTCTCCCTTCCTCTTCCTTTCCCTCCCCCCTCCCCTCCACCTCCTCCTCCTTCCCCCCCAACCCTTCAGTCTCCCCCTCCTTCTCTCCTCCCCTCCTTTCCCTCTCCTTCCCTCTCCTCTCCCTCCCCTGTTCTCTTCCTCCTCCTCCCTTTTTCTTACCAGCTGGTCTGGTAAGAGAGGAGCATCCCTTGGTGGTGGTAGAGGCAGGAGAAGCCCAAGGGCAGCAAGTTGGCATCTCTATGAGCTTTTCTTGAATTACGCAGCTGTCTCCTCATGCGTCTCTTCCCTGTTCCCCTCCCTCTGTTGAGGTGCCATTCGGGTACCCCGAGCTCTTGCCTTTCCTGGGTCAGTTTATAATTTCTGTGGCGAACACCTTTGCTGTCCTGTTTACTGGCCACATTTTGAGTTGGGATGGAAAGGCAGGGGGATAAATGTGCAGGGACGTATTCTTGTGAATTGCTCTGATGAGGTTACTTAATTTGGGTAAGGAAACATCTGCAAGAAAACAACCAAGTTCTGAGAGCACCAAGGACCCCTAATTGCTCTCTCTCTCTACTATAACTTTACTACATCCTCTTCTGCGGAATATGCGATAGCTGAGTTGTCAAAAGTACTAAGCTTTGTTCTTTAAATTTGCTGCACAAAGAAAAGGTGATAGCGTCATCCTGATGTGATTTCTTTCTTTCTTTTTTTTCCTGCTAGGAGCTTACTATTCAGACTCTTAGTAGCCATTTTGTGCTTATGATTTAAGCTTGGGGGGATAGCATTGCACCTTGCCTTGTCTGTTTACATGTTGAAGATATGCAAGAGAGGCATTATTTGTCTGGCTAAGTTGCATGCTTCCAAATTAGCTGTGTCATCATATTGAGGGTTTTAGTATGGCAAGTGAATTATATTGGGAATGATGATGATGAGTGGCAAGCCATCCAAATGGAATAAAATAAATAAATATCATCATCTAAAATTGCAAAACCATGTAAAATTTATGCCTAAAACATTAATATACCAATTGTTTATTAATGCAAAAATGTGGTTGCTTCCTTAACTTGATTTTCTTTAGAATCATTTTGCATTTGTCATCAATTACATTTTATTATGTTTCAAAAGATGCTTACTTGAAAACATTTTTACTTTGTTATTCAGTTGAAAAATTCTCCTACTATGATTTATTGATTAGTAAAATGGAAGTGATGAATACATTTTTTTCAAATGTTGCAGACCTCAGATATCTTCAAATGCTGGGACCAGCAACATATTGTGGAGAATTAGCATATTTTAATCACGATTACTACAGATGTTTAAACTTATTTTGAATGGCTGTTTGATGATGGACTTTTGTAGGCTATCATGAATCTATGAGAGTTGATGATGTGTAAGGGCAACAAATAAATAATATTGTGCATTGCCTGCTTGAAGTATATATGGTTCTGAGCTCTGAGAGATTTGCTGATCAAAGTAATTCAAACCATTTGTAATTATGTTAATGGAGTCTTTGTTTTTGGAAGAAGCTAAGCAATTAAAGTGTAAATATTCTTGGAGATGACTGTATTTTATCTTTGGGTTAGCAATGATCTCACCTATATTATAGAAAAGGGGGAAGATGTTGCTAAGGCAGCATTTAAATTTGCAAGTGACATTGGGCAAAGTATTTTCTACTCGATATTTGATATCTTTCATTCAGAATTGATGTTCATCCTTCACATGCAATAATTTAGTGTTGTTGAAGAGATGGTTTAAAAAAAAAAGGGGGGGGGAATTAAGCATAGTATTTTGGAGTTAGGATATCTGTGCATTATCTATCTATCTATCCGTCCATCCATCCATCCATCCATCCATCCATCCATCCATCCATCCATCCATCCATCTATCTGTCTATCTCTTGGTACTTCCTTTATCCATGAATGTATTAAGGTAGGACATCTTTGGTCTTCTTGGGGATCCTTGCACTCATTTCCTAGTTCTAGAAGGAATATTTGTGCAGATGTTCTGGTCCTGTGATATTTTGCATTCTCTTTTCCTGGCTCTGAGAAGTCAGTCAACACTCAAATAAAAGATATACTGGTCTTTTTTTACAACAAGCATACAGTAACTTTTGCAAAGTAAACTTTTGTAAATTGAGGGATGTTCCCAAGTAAGAACATGAAGCTTGCAGATCTATTTCTATCAGATTTAGCTTTTTTAAAAATACGCTTGGTAAATATACATGTATATCATAGAATAACATTTCAGGGACTAGCTTATGGCATACCCTCGTGGGTTTATACTTTGCATCAATTTCTTTTCCACAGGAACTGCTCTATTACAAGGGAAAAGATATTCTAGCATCGTGAAGTTGTAATGAATGAATACAGGCATACAATGAATTTGAGAAACAATACCCATCCAATAATCTAGATTTCATACTAATATGAGTATTTTACTCCCTATCCATTTAAAAAAATGCTTCTGAAAGACGAGCTACAAATATCTCAATGCAATGAATTATTTTATAATGAAATATTGAATCTAAATATTACTAGTACTATAGATATTTCCATGTGTTCTGCTTCCATTTGGGATGGCTGAATCTATAAAGAGCTAGCATTTACAGTTCTCTGGGCTTTAATCAAACTCTCCCCCCCCCCATGTAATTTTGAAAATTAATTCTATAGACTTTATTTGTGTGCTATTTGGAAGGAATTTATTTAGTAAAATTTTGTCAAGTAGAAGAATTTACAGAGATGCTTTGTTTAAATGTATAATGGAATGTTTTTAATGGCTTACGTCAGGGGTTTCCAACCTTGACAACTTTAAGACTTGTGGACTTCAGCTTCCAGAATTCCCTAGCCAGCAAAGCTGGCTGACGAATTCTGGGAGTTGAAGTCCACAAGTTTTAAAGTCGCCAAGGTTGGAGACCTTTGGTTTACATCATTGTGATTGCTAATAAGGGGGAAACACTGTCCTGTTAAATGTACAGTTTGACATGAAATGTACATTCTTCATCCCACACCCAGTTAGAACCAAATAAGAAAAGAAGGAAAGAGATATATCTTTTGTCTCATCTCTTGTTACCTTCTGCGAGTTGAGAAACTTCTGATTTGTGGAATGCTCCCTGCATAAATTAGCATGGGGGGATCTCTTCTTTGTAGCTGTGAAAGAGAACAGAACTGGCTGTTTTATCCATGTGTGAATATTTGTCTCCTGCCTTTCCTTCAAGAGCCTGCATAGTCTGCCCTCCTTGCTTCCCCCTTGTTACTGTTTTAGCATCTCATTGATGACAAAGGTTGGGCCAAGAGCTCTGGTAGCCCACCAGTTGAGCCCCATGACAGAGATGCTCTCTGGGCTGTACTCCCAAGGAGACGTAATCAGGGCTTCCTCAATACCAAAAAGAAACAACAAGAACAGTTGGTAGAAAAGGCGATGTCTTCCTGAATAGTTTTCCTTAAATTGGAATGACAAAGTTCTGAAAGAAATGCTGAGATGCTTATTTATAATATGACTTGTGAAGATGGGGTGTGAACTCTCCTTTCCCATGGCACCTGCCTATTAAAGAGGGGAAGTGAATTTGAAGTATTTTCACTGGCAAAGAGGTTCATTTTGACTTCTAACAAGGTTCTGGTCCTTGAGGTTTCTGAGGAGACCTCTGGCTTCTTTAGAAGTTGTCAGAAGAATGAAATTCATGGAAAAGATGGCACAGGGAGTTTATTATTTATTCGTTTTTTTTTAAATCCCACTTTTAGAAGTTCACCCAAGGCAGCAAACCTGCATAAGATCCCTCCCTCCCTCCTATTTTCTCACTTTCTGTTTCCTGAATAGCTTTTAAACCTATTCAGGAAGTGTTTTTACAGTTTTAGCAGAAGGCATCCCTACAGCATGAAATAAGTGTGACTTGGTCTTTTGCAAACTTTTCACAGAAGGGTCTCTTCTGTCACCCTAGCCGGCTTTAACAGAAGCACCATTTAGCTCAGCTGTGGACCACAGATTCTTCCCCCCAAACAAAATCAGGCTGTATGGAAGATACTCTCTTAGAAGAATTTTTTAATCTGAATTTCCTTCAGATTAAAAAAAAGAAGAACTTCAGCTGCCTTCTGCCACTTCAGTTTCCCTCTTCCTTAAACCCTCTGAAGATTTGAAAAATCTGAAACTGGGTTTTTGTGATGTAAGAATGACTTTGAGGGACAGGAGAAGATAGGAAGTGGTCAGATAATGGGAGGGGAAGCCCCCAGTACCTTAACGGTCAAAGAAACCTAGGAACGGCCTGCCTTGATTGATCAAGTGCTTAAAAATGAAGGCAGAAAGTTTGTACTTCCAGACCTGCAAAGACTCTGCTAATCTAACCTTACAATGAAGTAGATTTATCTCACCAAATTATTTGCATTTCCTCTCTGGTTTACCCAGGAAGGCTGACCAAATGTATGTGCAAATTGCACCTGGCCATTGCAGCTATTTTTGTAAAAGGCTGCTTAAAAAAAAAGGTTGATAGAAAGACAGCCTTTGTTAAGAGCAGAGACTTTCAGTGGGCAATCTGGTGAATTATCCAGAGCATCCTTTTGTCATCCCTACCCCACCCCTTTATACTTCCCAAAGGAAAGGGAATAGCTAGATCCTGCCCGGAGAGGGGTAATCCTTAGAGACAACCGCTCTTCTTGTTGTCGTCCCCCCACCACCCTCCATCCAATTTTTAGCATGTTTGGAGACCAAGAAGGAACCAGCGATGGTCCAGCTCATTTTCTGGATGCCTTCTGCAAGTAGCTCTCATTAGCATCTTCCTACACCCTCTGAAAGAAAGAACTGCTCCTGTTGCATTGCCTGAAAGGCATGGTATCCTTTAAATCCTTTTACATTTTTTTTTAAAAAATGAAAATGAATAATTGCCTCAGGGCCCCTTAGAATCTTCTATAATTTGCAAGAATGCTGGTCAACCTGATTGGATTTTTTTTATAATAAAAAGGTGAATGGCTATAGCTGAGCTAAAGTGGGTCTGGGCAAGCAGGTATTATGAAAGTGTTTTCTTTCATCTAACATTATCTAGCACAGGAAAAAGTCTTCTCTATCTGGTATGCATAATTGTCGCTGCTGCTCACAGTTGTGATTCTTACTCTTCGCAGCCCTCTGGATCACAGCATGCCAGGCCCTCCTGTCCTCTCCTGTCTCCCGGAGTTTGTCCAAATTCATGTCCATTGAGTTGATGACCCTCTCTAACCACTCCATCCTCTGTTGTCCCCTTCTCCTTTTGCCTTCCATCTTTTCCAACCTCAGGGTCTTCTCCAGCAAGTCCTCTCTTCTCATTTGATGGCCAAAGTATTTGAGTTTCAGCTTCATAACTCTACTTCCAAAGAACAGTTCAGCGTTGACTTCCTTTAGGATTGACTATTTTGTTCACATTTTTTTCTCTTTTCACCAACCATTTTTTCCTCCATTTTCTTTACTATAATTCACCAATTGGACTTTTATTTTTCCTTTTGCTTTGAAAATAGTTGACCTATTGACAACCCGGTGCCATTTAGAGTTGAGGGTATTATCTGTCTTGGCTGCGCATTTCCACATGTTCGGGGCAGACATTATTGTTGGAAAGCTGGAGTTTGAAAAATGGATTTAGTTGATGGTTGAAAGTCCCCTAACAACATGACAGAAATAATGATGAAGCAAACAGAACCTATGATGAGAGCAGCAGCCACCGGGAGGGGAATGTCTCACCAGATAAGCTCCAGAACAGTGTTTCTCAAACTTGGCGACTTTAAGTCCTGTGGACTTCAACTCCTAGAATTCCCCAGCCAGCTATGCTGGCTGGGGGATTCTGGGAGTTGAAGTCCACAGGACTTAAAGTCGCCAAGTTTGAGAAACACTGCTCCAGAAGGACATCCCAAAGGTGCTTTTTCAAGAGGCAATTGGACTTTCTGGTTTTTCTTTGAAGGCATTTTGCTTCTCGCCCAAGAAGCTTCTTTGGTGCTGGATGACTGAGAATCTCCATAAACCTCCAGAAGGACACTCGGCCCCTTCTTCTGAATTCATGGACTTGGAGCTAGTTGTCTGGAATGTGAGGTCAAGTGAAAGCCAGCCTGTTTGGGAAGATGGATTGTTGGCTCAGTAAAACACAACTCCACCTTGGCCTGGATCTAGGCACAAAGTTGACATTATTGGGAGATAAACCCACCTTCCTAAGTATCCTTGGTGGCATTATAAAGCCAGATCTTGGCTTTTCATAATTTTGCCTTCCTATAAATGGGCTCCAGAAGGGACGCTCTTTGGGGAGATGAAAGCTGAATTCCATGTATTCAGGCTTCTCAGTACAGGGACAATTTAAGAGATGCTTTGGAAACGTTGTGCCATAAACTAAGGATTTGAAATTCATTAATAAAATGTTTATGCTAATCCAATACCATCTGTTAGGGCATAACTATAAAAAAAGGTACAAGATGTTTTAGAGATGGGGCATAACTCAGTATCGATGGTACGTCGATAACTTCCTAGGTAGATAAATCATACCGTTTATAAACAATGGAAATGCCACGAAACAGAAAAGAACATTTTACTCCATGTGAGGGACGTGCAAAAAAACCCTCAAAAGTACTGGAAAGAAAATTTTGGAAATTAAATTTGAAATGAAATCACATTTCTTTTCATTAGGCATAATATTTAGAAATCAAATAAGTTTTTTTAAAAAACCGTTTTGTTTATTTTGTTTTGCTTCTTGTTTCATTAATTTGAACAAACAATAATAAATGACAGTATGCTGGAGACGTAGATATTGAGCTCAAGATGGATACTTTATTGTATAACAAATAGTTTGTTGTATTTTGCAGCGGTTTATTAATGCCGCATCTATCTTGGGTTATAAAATGTAAACACTGCTTATCTCCCCTGATATTTTAGAAATTATAGATGATATTGATATAAACCATTTTTAAAAAATATTTAAAGTTTAAACATTAGAGTGTGAATCATCTCTAGTCAATGCAGTTTGAATAACATAGCCTTCAAATAATCTAATATGCTAATGGTGTTCTAGAATAATACAACACAACCAATTAAAAGGGAAAAAATAATTCATAACATTTTTGTGTGTTATTTATTTCTTCTATTTATCCCCACAATTGCTTCTGAAAGAAGAACTAGTCAGGAGCACTGAAGAAAAGTGCCCCTCCTTCAACCAGAGTACAGGTAGTCTTTGACTTACAGCAGTTCATTTAGTGGCCGTTTGAAGTTACAACGGCACTGAAAAGACTCATGACCATTTTTCAAAGACAAGACTATTTCAGCATCCCCATGACCATGTGATCAAAATTCAAATGCTTGGCAACTGGCATGTACTTAGGGCAGTTCCAGTGTTCCAGGTTTAAGTGATTCCCTTTTGCGGCCTTCAGATTCACCTAACAGCCATGTCGCTAAATTAGTAACTACAGCAATTCATTTAACAACGGTGGCAAGACAAGGTGTAAAATGGAGCAAAGCTCAATCTTACTTAGCAGCAAAAACATGTGGGCTCAATGGTGGTCGTAAATTGAGGGCTGCCTGTACTGTATTAGCCTAAGCAGGTCCATTGTTCTCTTTTCTCTTGTGCCTGAAAACTGTTTTATTACCTCATCTCCTCAGTTTAATCAGCAGTTGGTCTTGGTCCAGAATGGCTTTGGAAAAATATATATTTTACATATGCAAAAATTAACAAAATCGGCAACGAGCTAAGGTGCCTAAAAGCTGGTGTAGAGTGAACTTACAGGATGCTACAATTGTCCTAATTTTGCACACTTCTCGCCTGTGGTTCTTAGTATTCCCCCCGCCCCCCAGTCTTTCTTGCTTTCCTTCAAAGCATTAATATCACCTGCAAGTTCCAAGCAAATCCACTATCTTCAGGGGGGATGAGTTTGTCTCAGAGATTTCAAATGCAGCTCGAGAGCTTCCTATGCGAAGGTGCCCCACTGGATACACAACTTTCTTTGGTAGAAAATCAGATTGTGATCAGGGCAGAGCTTCACCAGGTTTTGGCATGACTGTAGGATGTTGGTATGTAATACAGCAGTGTGGGGGCAGTTTACACAGATTCCTTGAAGGGACATCACGAAAGGAGGGCGTGGATTGGTAGGCAAAAGATTTAGTTGATAGCTTAAATCAGAAAAAATAAACACATTTTTTCTTTTGAACAGGTAGAAATTTATCTCATTACCAATTTCACACTAGCAATAGCACTTAGACTTACATATTATTAGTTGCTAAGTCGTGTCCAACCCATCGTGACCCCATGGACAACGTTCCTCCAGGCCTTCCTGTCCTCTCCCATCCTCTGGAGTCCATTTAAGCTCACGCCGACTACTTTGGTGACTCCATCCAGCCACCTCATTCTCTGTCGTCCCTTTCTTCTTTTACCATCAGTCTTTCCCAGCATTAGGCTCTTCTCCAGTGAGTCTTTCCTTCTCATTAGGTGCCATAGTATTTGAGTTTTATCTTCAGGACCTGGCCTTCTAAAGAGCAGTCAGGTTAATCTCCTCTAGGACTGACCGGTTTGATCGCCTTGCAGTCCAAAGGACTTGCAGGAGTCTTCTCCAACACCATAGTTCAAAGGCCTCAATTCTGCCGCAGTATATGCCTTTAAAGAACTGTAAATTCATACCTCTCATTGGCACCAAGCCATTGTGTCCAAGCATTTTTTTTAAAAGCAAGAAACAAGCAGCCCTCATGCAGAGGGATATAACAGAATAATAGAGTTGGAAGGGACCTGGGAAGTCGTCTAGTCCAGCCCCCTGCTCAATTAGGAGAATCTATACCATTTCACACAAATTCAAATTCAAAAAGTTGGCCAGACCAGAATAAAACTTGATCTTTGTACTATGGTCACTAATCAGAGTTAAGTGTGGTTTAATGATAGGAATTAAGGAAGGAAGAAAAAACAGTAAGATACAAAGGAAGCACAGCAAATTGCAAACAAACAAAAGTGAAAAATTTAAAAGCATAAAAGTAAATCCATGTGTATAAAATGCAGAGTTACCTAACTGATAAACACATACAATTTATTTTTATAAAATAGCCTACTAAGATTCCAAAATGCTGACTTTATGGTTGTTAAAACACTGAGCTAGTTAAGACCTAATGCTAGTGGGATACAGTAACATATAAGGGAATGAAGTGGTTATGATTCTGCTTTTGAGGTCACAACAGTTTGGAACTTGTATGCTACACTTACTGTACAGTTTTTGTCTCCATTGAAAGTAGTTGTGAACATTTCATGATATTTCTGGACGGGTTTAGCATCTGCTAAGAGGTGAAATGCAAGTTTTCTAAAGTACAGTGGCAAAAGGGGGCAAATTAGATCATTGCACCATCTGAGGAAAAAAAAATATTAGAGGAGACTGTACACTTATTTAGACTTCCATCAACAAGCAAGCATAGATGAGCGCTCCTAAATCATCATTCTAAGTTAACATCCTTGTACAATTTCTCAAGGATTCCAAAAATGAAATCCTAAGAAACTTTGAACACATGGTTTTAATCTATGCTGAAGGCCATCAACTTTCCTGAACGGTGATGTGAGACAGAGGTAATTTTATTTTAGCATACAGTACAATGTCAAGGCCATTCTCTCTGGAGGAAAGGCCAAGGGCATAAGGGATCTAATCATACAACCAGGAATATAGAAAAAAAAAATGACCGCATCATATAATCCTGGAGCAGAATCCCTGCTTCGTTATGGAAGAATTAAGTATCTTCACTCTTAACAATATTTTCTAACAAGCTTATTTTCCAAAGCACCAGAGGACAGCTCAAGAAGCAATGGGTGAAAACTAATCAAGGAGAGAAGCAACCTAGGACTAAAGAAAAATTTCCTGACAGAATAATTAATCAGTGTAATAGCTTGCCTGTCTGAAATGGTATGGGGTCTCCTACTTGAGCAGGGGGCTGGACTAGAAGACCTCCAATTCCAGCTCTATTCTGATTGAATGATAGATTGAAATCTCTTTATCCTAAAGATTTAACAAAAGGCGTCAGATGTAATTTAGTAGGTATGTGTGAATTGGGCCCTGGATTTAGGAAACGGTTGGAGATGGAGAGCTTTAAATTTGGGTTGTGAAAACAGTGGATTCTGGAGGCCGTTAAATCCAATGTGTAAAGCTTGTGTGATACTTTTCAACTGAAACAATGTGTATTTACCTTTTTTTAAAAAAAAACAGGTGCAAAAAACTTTTGAGCAAGAAAAAACTGAAACGGAAGCAGAAAAGTAAATTGAAAATGAGAGCACGGAACAAGGTACCTTCTTTTGTTTTCTCTTTGTTTTTTTCCTATTGATATTTCGGGAAGGAATTAAAAAGTATATTAATTGTTTGACGAAATCCAAATTAGGCTTCATGTTAGAATTATATAATTCCTAATGTAGCGGTCCCAACTCTTTTTTTTTAATGGGAATCATAAAGCTTTATAGATAACATGTAATCCCTGAAAAGGTAACAGCCTGTTTCCTTGGCCTTTGTGTTCCCTGTGGATCTCCTCCCCTCTTTGGTAGTTAAAACACCTAAAAGTGAAAATACAAGTTACATATTTGATAGCTGAGATATCGTAATCACAAATACACTGGAGAGAGTGGGTAGGTGGAGAGGAGAAAAGGCTGAAACATCATGAGAACATTGATCGTCACAAGAGGTTGAGGTTCCTACCTCACAGAATTTTAAGGGTTTTTAAAAATCTTATTAAAAGTAGGGGTTTCTTGAGACACTAGCAATAGCACTTAGACTAATATAGATAGGGTAGGGCAGGGTAGGATAAAATGATAAGATAGTAACAGCCCTTGGACTTACTGTATATACCACTTCACAGTGCTTTTGCAGCCCTCTCTAAGCGGTTTACAGAATCAGCCTATTGTCCCCAACAACCTGGGTCCTCATTTTACCCACCTCGGAAGGATGGAAGGCTGAGTCAGCCTTGAGCTGATGCGATTTGAACTGCCGAACTGCTGGCAACAGTCAGTCAGCAGAAATAGCCTGCAGTACTGCATTCTACCAGCTCCAGAGGGGATAGTAGAGGACAAGAAGGCCTGGAGGAACATTGTCAATGGGGTTGCAATGGGTCGGACACGACTTCGTAACTTCGTAACAAGTACAACTGCATTCTAACCACTGTGCCACTACAGCTCTAGATAAGATTAAGATAAGATAAGCTAACCTTTATTGTCATTTTTTACCTTGAGCACACTGGCACACGTTAAACATTAAATTCTGTTGCCTGCTCTCAAAAGAAAGTATATATCATACATATAGATAACGCACATATACACATGCTGTAAACCTATTCTTCCTTCTTTCTTTCCTTCCTTCCTTCCTTCCTACCTTCCTTCCTTCCTTCCTTCCTTCCTTCCTTCCTTCCTTCCTTCCTTCCTACGTACATACCTACCTATCACTACCCCCCCCCACACACATTTATCACTTTCGATAGAGAAAGTAGAAACTTGAGAGTTCACAAGTATACCACTCCATAGTGCTTTACAGCCCTCTCTAAGTGGTTTACAGAGTCAGCCTATAGCCCCCAACAACCTGAGTCCTCATTTTACCGACCTCTGAAGGATGGAAGGCTGAGTCAATTTTGAGCCAGTGACATTCAAACTGCCAATTTGCAGGCAGCCGGCAGACAGCAGAAGTAGCCTGCAGTACCAGGATCGAACCCCAGGCTGTGGACAGAGTTTGCCTGCAATACTGCATTCTAACCACTGTGCCACCAGAGCTCCTAAGTGTGCTTAGAGGCCCCCTGGAGAATCTCCCATGGTTCTAATGTTCCAAGAGTTTCATCCTAGAATGTGTGATGCGATCCACAAGGTCAAGGCAGGCTGCTTCCCAGTGTTCTGGAACGGCGTCTGAATGGGATGACGTCTGTGGAGGAGCAGGAGAAAAGCCGAGGTGTTCTCCCCTTCAAGGAGTGGAGACTTTAAACAATCCATTAAAAGGAGTCCTACAGCCACTTATGCTCAGAAAGGGGTGAGAATTCGAGCAGATAACCCCTGGGACAAACTAAGGTGGCATTTACAAGGCTGAGAATGATGGTTGTTGCCTCCTAATTTTTTAAAAAAATACCCAAATGTGACTTTTTTAAAAAAAATATTAAGCTTCTTTACTATGTATCCATAATTTTTTCAGAGTGCTCCCCCCCCCCCCCCCTTTTGCCAAGTACTTGTAACCCTTTGTATTGTTGATGAGTCTCTGCCTTTTGTAGAATAGTGGCCCGAATGACATACAGTTGCTGGCACTTCCATTTCGGAGCTGCTTGTGCTGGTGGTTTAAGGGACTTCTCATAGGATCCCATCAAGAACAATGCTGGATTTTAAGAATTCTTTTTTGTATGTTGGGAACATTTGTACTTTGAGCATTGCCACTCTGGGCTTTGAAAATACTCCTTTCTTTGAACTAGAAAGGAAAATTGACCCCGCCTTACTCGTTATATTAAAGCAGGGAGGAGAATAAGCTTTTGACAAATCTCTGTCATATAAGATGCAGATTTTTTTTTCCAGTTGATTGCAAGGCAAAAAATAAATCTCTTGTTTCATCAGAGTGAAAGTCTTGATAGTATGGTATCCATACCAGATATCAAGCTTCACAGCAACCCTTCGGCTTTCAACGTCTACTGCAATGTGCGGCATTGTGTTTTGGAATGGCAAAAAAAGGAAACTTCCATGGCCTCGGCCTCCAAAAATACAGTGCAGAGCGGGGATTCGGACAGCGACGAGGAGGAAGAAGCCAAAGAGCCTCCCATGAAGCTGCCAAAGGTAAGGGACCTCCGGCAGGTCCGAGGTGTTCGTGTCTTGGAAATGTTCTGCAGGACAGAATTCAGAAGCATTTCTGGCTAAGGGGAACTTCCTGCTTTCTGTTTTTAGATCATAGAAGTTGGACTATGTGAAGTGTTCGAACTGATTAAAGAGACAAGGTTTTCTCACCCGTCTCTCTGTCTGAGAAGTTTGCAAGCTCTCCTCAATGTTCTTCAAGGTCAGCAGCCAGAAGGCCTCCAGTCAGAACCTCCTGAAGTTCTAGGTAAGGTCTCCCACATTTGCTCAAAGTCAATAAAACAAGGCAGTGACTTAGTCAAACCATGCCTGAAATTGGTTTTTTTTTTTGAAAGGTTTTTTATTTTTTTTCCCCATCACCTCTCTTACATTATTAATCTCACAGTGTGTCATCTGGGTACAGTTTTTGTTTCATGATATTGAACGGCTACATCAGGGGTGTCCAAACTTGGGAACTTTAAGACTTGTGGACTTCAACTCCCAGAATTCCCCAGCCAGCATGGCTGGCTGGGGAATTCTGGGAGTTGAAGTTCACAAGTCTTAAAGTTCCCAAGTTTGGACACCCCTGGGCTACATCATTTTAAATCTATTTTTATCTTACCTTTACATTTACATTTCGATTACCTTTTAATTCAACTCCTCCCCTACAATTCTACACCCCTCCCAAATTATTCAGTTTTCTATTTCTTTTTGCCTATATTCATTTTCTATCCGATGATAAAAACAACCCCATATCTTATAATACTCTGATTCTTCCTTCTCTTTAATTGCCAATATTGCCAATATTCATTTCTGCACAAATATTTTTTTAATTACCTCTCCCTCTGAGGGATTTTTTTCCATTTTTCAATTTTGTGCAAATATAATTCTAGCTGCATTTATTACATGAATAATTAAATATACATTTTCTTTACTATATTGCTTTGGTAAAATACCCAACAAAAACAATTCCGGCTTTAAATCAATATGCTGTTGTATCATCCTTTCCAACCACATTCGAATTTTTGCTTAGTATTTTTTTGCCTCTGCACATGTCTACCACATATGGTAATATGATCCCGGCGTCTGGTGACACTTTCAACACTTGGTTGATTTATCTTTAAACATTTTAAAACCATGCCTGAAATCTATCTTTCAGGCATGTATTCCTGTTTGAGCTGGAGCTCTTCCCTCAAAGCCCTTTGTTGACGAGAACCTGCCTTTGCTCTTTTGAGAACTTTGTCAAACTCTTTGCAAAGATAAAGACAGTTTAGCAGATACAGGCAGTCCTCAACTTCTGACCACAATTGAGCCCAACATTTCGGTTGCTAAGAGACATGGTTTTTACGGGAGCTCTGCCCCGTTTTGTCACCTTTCTTGCCTCAATTGTTAAGCAAATCACTACAATTGTTAAATTAGTAACACGATTGTTCAGTGAATCTGTCTTCCCCATTCACTTTGCTTGTCGGAAGGTTGCAAAGGGAGATCACATGACTCTGGGACACCTGCAACCGTCCTAAGTACATGCCAGTTGCCAAGTGTCTGAATTTTGATCATGTGACTAATGGGAATGTTGCCATGGTTGTAAAGGTGAAAAACACTCAGATGTCATCCCAAGTAGGCTTTTTCAAGAGGCAACTGGACTTTCTGGTTTTTCTTTGAAGATGTTTCACTTCTCATCCAAGTAGCTTCTTCAGCTCCGACTGGATGGTGGGGAATGGAAGGATTTATATTCCTTGCAGACAGCTAGTCAGTTGCATCCTTTTAGAGAGCCGTTGAGGGTCCTTGGAGGTTTGTCTGTGTCCCGCAAATGACCAGCTGTCTGCAAGGAGTATAAATCCTTCCATTCTCTACCATCCAGTCAGAGCTGAAGAAGCTTCTTGGATGAGAAGCAAAACGTCTTCAAAGAAAAAACCAGAAAGTCCAGTTGCCTCTTGAAAAAGCACCTTTGGGACAACCATGACCTGGATGACTGAGAATCTCCATAGACATTTCGCTCATAAGCCACTTTTTTCAGTGCCGTTTTAACTTTGAACAGGCACAAAATGAACTGTTGTAAGTCGAGCATTACCTGTATATAAAAGCTTTTCATTGGTTGTTGCAGCTGATACTTGGCAGCCAAAAGAGCAAGCAAGGAACTGCAGTGCAGCCTGTGCTGTGAAGTGCTGGCTTATATGTGAGGGCAGCAATGTCTCCTGCCTGTGATTACCAATAGAGTATCAACTTTTTCTTAGTGGGTGTTTTTCTAGATGGGGATGGAATGACTGAAGAATGGCCTCTGATTGGAGCTTTTACCTATCTCCATGAGTAGCTTAAAGTTATTATTTGCCAAAAGAACCTCAGTCCTTCCATCCGTCACGGATATTTTGCCAGTGTGCCAGGCCACAGCAACGTTGCAGTATGCAAATCCCTTTCCTTGTGTCTGCTGTGTGCCTGCATGCCTCCATCACTCCTACTGCGTGTGTGTTAAGTGACCTTTTCTTCTATCTGCAGAGTCTCTGTTCCAGCTCCTGCTAGAAATCACGGTTCGGAGCACTGGGATGAATGACAGCCCCGGCCAGTCGCTGACCGCCCTTTCCTGTGCTTGCCTCTTCAGTCTTGTGGCTGCCTGGGGAGAGACCGGACGGACGCTTCAGGCCATCTCCGCTATCCTGACCAACAATGGGAGTCATGCTTGTCAGACCATCCAGGTCTTGTATTCTACCTCATTCACGTGCAGGAATAGCTCTCTTTAAGAAACCCACTGTGTAAAAATTCTGGAGGCAACAGTAGTTTTCTAAAGATTGCATCAGAAATGCCGAGAGAGAGAGAGAGAGAGGGGGGGGGAAGGGAGGGAGGGAGGGAGAGAGAGAATCTATATATGTATAAAAGTGTGTGTGTGTGTGTGTGTGTGTGTGTGTGTGTGTTCCAGCATAACTCTGGAACGTCTTGAGCAATTTCAACGAAACTTGGTACACAGATGACTTACTCTCTGGAAACAAATACCGTGGGGGTAAGACACCCCTAACACCACTCGGGGTGTCTATTCTGTTAAGATACAGCATGTTGTGCCTTAAAATGGTTTCTACCGTACTGCTATAAAATGGCTTCTACTATACAGCGCAGTGGAGTTGCCATAGTAATGGCTTCATAGTACTCCACAAGGGGCTCCCTCTGGTAAGGGAGAAAATCCACCTCAAGCACAAAGCCCAGAAGCAGTTTCCAACTGGAAACAAAAGTAGTTATATTTTTGTCTTTAATCAAAGCCATCTCTGCTAATTCCATCAACTTTTGCAGCCATCCATCCATTGTGAGAGATTCTTGAATGAGAACCAAAATCTGTTGTTACCTTTTGCTTTTCCCCCCTCTTCCCATCCCCCCCCCCCACATCTGCCCTCCCCACTGACCCATCCACTTTTCATTTTCAGTTTTGGTGTGGTTTAAAGTTTTTAACAATAAGCAATACTTTTGGATTATTGCTGTTTTTTCCCCCCCTTAGGTGCCAGCTATTTTAAATTCCCTTCAGAGGAGCGTGCAGGCGGTTCTGGTTGGCAAAATACAGATCCAGGATTGGTTCAGCAGCGGAATTAAGAAAGCCGCCCTGATGCACAAATGGTCCTTGAAGGACATTTCGGTCGATGAAGATGACCAGACTCTGCTCCAGAGCGATGGCTACTTCTTGTATCTATTGTGCAAAGATGGATTGTACAAGATTGGCTCTGGATACAGTGGAACTGTCAGGGTAAAGTATCCTCCGAGATAAAAGCTTACATAAGGTATTTTTAAATGCCTGAAGCTGAACCCTAAAGCTGGCCTGACTGAGGCCATTTTGAGATTTCAGCACTGACAGAAAGAGGAGGTGATTTTATGAATAGCAAAATCAGACGACGAGGTAAAAAATCACGGAAAGATTTTTTTTCCAGTCATTTTTTTTTCTTGTATTTTACTTTTGGGTTTGAGAAAAAAAGAAGGCAATTTCAAGAATCTTACGATATTTTTACTGCTTTACAGGGCCATATATACAATTCCACCTCTCGCATCAAAAACAGAAAAGAGAAGAAGTCATGGTTGGGTTATGCTCAGGTAAGAAAATGGTTGAAAGTTTTGGAGATTCTCAGTCACCCAGGTCACGGTTGTCCCAAAGGTGCTTTTTTCAAGAGGCAACTGGACTTACTGTTCCTGCTGCTGGCAGTCTTGCAACCCCGATATCCTGTCCATCAGATGTCATTATGAAGTTCTCGCTGTACTCGTTGCTTTCAGAGATTTGAGATTCTTCTTGGTAATAATCTTAAAAGTTTTCGCTGTCATCCGTTAAATATGGCATGCAATTACGTTTGTCCCTTTTCCTCCTGTTGGCAAATGGAGCATGCAGAACAGAAAACTCCGGCCAAAGGTGAAAGGGCGTGTGGTCTGTCCCTGAGATTGTCATTCTGAAAGCTGCGATTTGGTGTTTTTCAGGGCTATTTGTTATATCGGGATATAAACAATCACAGCCGGACAGCCATAAGGATAAATCCTGAATCTTTGGAACAAGACGGAATAGTAACACTGCCAGGTATGCACAGCAGAGCCTTAACTCTTAGCAATATCTTCTAACAAACCTATTTTCCAAAGCACCTGAGGGCAGGACAAGAAGCAATGGGTGGAAACTAATCAAGGACAGAGGCAACCTAGAACTAAAGAGAAGTTTCCTGACATTTAGAATCAGAGGTGGGTTGCTTCTGGTTCGGGCCGGATCAGGTGAACCAATAGCAGCAGTGGCGGGAGGCTCCGCCCACCTGCCCGGGCGCTTCTGCACAGGAACATACTTAAGACGAGCGAACCGGTAGTGAAAAAGAAAAATGGAAACCCACCACTGGTTAGAATAATTAAGCAGTGGAACAGAAGTTGCCTCCAGAAGCTGTGGGTGCTCCATCACTGGGGGTTTTAAAGAAGAGATTGGACAGTCTCCTGTCTGAAATGGTATAGGGCCGTGATGATGGACCTATGGCACGCGTGCCCCAAATGGCATGCGGAGCCATGTCGCCTGGCAAACGCTGCGTCACCCGCTCCTCTTCCGGGTTTCTGGCGCGCATGCATGTGCAACGATCAGGCCTTCACGCATGTGGCAGTGTTGGAAACTGGAAGAGCTGGTCTTCTGTTTTCCAGCATGAGCATGCACGGTGAGCAGCTGATCATCACAGACGCATGCACGTGCGCTAGTCACTAGAAGACTAGCTGGCTGGCACACATGCACACGCCGGAAACTGGAAGTTTATTTTCCAGCATGCGCCTGTCCCCTGGGTTGCGGCACAGATGAACATACGCGCTCTGTTTTCGGCACTTTTGGTTTGCCATCACTGGTATAGGGTCTCCTACTTGAGCAGGGGTCTGGATAAGAAGACCTCCAAGGTCCCTTCCAGCTCTATTCTGATTGAATGATTGACTGAAATCTCTTTATCCTAAAGATCAACAAAAGGCATCAGATGTAATTTAGTAGAAACCACCGAGTTACAGGTTGTCCCTTCATCAAGGATTGGTTCAATGTTTCAGAACCAGAACGCACCTTAGGCAAAGACCAATGGACGCATTCCAATAGCTGCCCCCAAGGGAGAAAGAAAGGAAATGTTTTGCTTTCTGCTTTATGATCGTACTAGGAAAAGACTCCAGGTCCGGTCTCTGGAAGACTGTCACCATCCTGTTTTTTGCACATAGTTTGTATGTTGCTTCAATTCTGGGGACACCGTTTTCCAATTTGTAGATGTGGGAAAAGTTGGGAATGGGTCAGAAAGCCTCGGGGGCGTGGGGAGATTTAGGGGGTTCACTCTCGCTCTCAGCCACCATTGAGAAGATCTGGAGGAGATTGGTTGGCAAAACGGATCGGCTTCAGCGTTTTGATTTTTCAGCTTAAAAACGTGAACCTGAGAGTGGGCTTTTGAACTAGAATGTTCCTACTCCCATCCTTCCCAAGCCCCCTCCTCCCCCAGCCCCAGTGAAAAGTAGAAGAGAAATTGCCCATCCCAGAACCCCCAGGGGAAGTCAGATTGTCCCTGAGGGGAGGCAGGAGAAGGAGCCTCCTCTGATTGGGTTGTTGGTCTTCCTCTCTGAAGGGAAGGGGCTCTCTCCGGAGGTTGAGGGGTTGCTCTCGGCTATTCAAAACTCCTTTCTCCTGATGATTGACTGTGTGGCCTTCAATTTTCCTTTTTTAACCACCAGAACATACTTAACATTAGCTGATATTAATATTGGTCACAACCCCGTTCCTCAGTGTTTATTGGGATGATATATAGCATCAATGGCGAACCTTTTTTGGCTCATGTGCCATAAGCGGGGGAGCGCAGGGGGGTCATGTGCGGGCATACCGCACCCACAATGCAATGTGTGACCCCCCCCAAGCGTGCTTGCACGCATGACAGGTGCGACCCCCCATTTTTTGCATGCTTTTTTCGCCCTCCCCAGGCTCCAGAGGCTTTATAGGAGCCTGGGGAGAGCAAAAACAACCTCCCCCCCCCCCCGGAGACACTCCGGAGTCTTCAGGGAAACTCCTGCTTTTCACTGGGGCTTGGGAAGGATGGGAGTAGGAACATTCTAGTTCCCAGAGCCCTCAAAAGCCCACTCTCAGCGAAAAACTGTCCCTATGGGCAAACCAGAAGTTCGGGAATGGACTTCCGGTTTGCTCGTAGGGCCGTTTTTCACTGTCTGGAGTCTTCAGGAGGCTTCCCTGAAGGCTCTGGAGGGCAAAAAACACCCCTACGGCCAAACCGAAAGTCCATTCCTGAACTTCTGGTTTGCCTGTAGGGCCGGTTTTTCGTGCACTGGAGGCTTCCTTGAAGGGCGAAAAATAGCCTTAAAAGGAGGCTGAAGTCAGCTGGCCAGCACGCGCATACGAGCGTGCCCTAACAAATGGCTCCACCTGCCACCTGTGGCACGCGTGCCATAGGTTTTCCATTATGGATATATAGTCATGCGAAAAAGAACATACCCCCTCTTTGAGTTCTATGGTTGTATGTATCAGGACATACCCTGTTTCCCTGAAAATAAGACCTCCACGGATAATAAGGCCATTTGGGCTTTTGAGTGCATGCATTAAAATAAGCCGTCCCCTAAAATATTGCAACACAGCAGCAGCCATGAGGTGACAATGCTCCTGCACCTCAAAAATAATAAGACCTCTCCGAAAATAAGGCCAAGTGTTTATTTCGGGGGGGGGGGGAATAAGACCCTGTCTTATTTTCGGGGAAATAAAAAAAAGTCCTTGGCAGTTCCTAAAAGTAGGTAAACACAATGTCAGATGAACAACAACACATCATGCCATTTATTTTACAAAAAGAAAGCCAAGTATGTGTAATATGTCATATGTTGTTCATTTGACGTTGTATTTACTTTTAAGAACTGCTAAGGACCGGATGATTTTTACAATGTCCTGATACCTAAAAACCAGAGAACTCAAAAGATGGTGTACTTCCTTTTCCCATGACTAGAAATAAGAACCACTTATAAGTGTAATCATTCAGTAGTATCCAGAGATAATGTAATGGTGCTGTATGTTGATTTCTTAAAATATTAGTTTGAAATATAACTTTTTCTGTATATATAGTAACAGTTGTTGAGGTTTTTGCAAGTGTGGTGGGTGTTTTTTTTTTTTTTTTACAGAATAGAACAACATAGCTACTTCTGAAAGTCTTCAATGTATTTTCCCCCAAATTTTGAATCCATCTCTGTTGAGCATTGGAAAATGACGTATTTTATATGAAATGACCTAGCAATTATTTTTTTCTCTCCAGACTGTCAGATGGAAGGGCAACACATTCTTTTTACTGATGGAGAATACATTAATCAGATTGCAGCTTCTAGAGATGTAAGTTAAAATTCCCTCTGATTTTTTAAAAAAATATATTTATGGGTTAAAGGGCTGCGCAACAGACATTAAATATTCAGATGCTAGCCTTAACCCTGTCTTTACTGTAGATATTCTTGCCAGCTTGAAAAATACATTTCCAGATTATTTCATGCAGAACAAAATACTTTTAATGATGTATGTGTTGCCATGTCAACTAACATTTACACCAAGCAATCAGTCAGGGGAAAAAAAACAAAACGGGCAGCATCAGCTTCCTTGCCATTGAGATTTATACAATATGGATATTTTTTCATCAGCTGAAATCATGCTAGCTTGGTTGCCTACGGAATTCCAGAATGTTTTAAAAGTTAACATGCTTGGAAATTAGGCAGTGATGCCTACTACTAGTAAAGCAGTAATGATTTGAGTCTGATTTTCAGTTGTAGTGGCAAGTTACTTTAAAAAGAGCCGCTGGTTGAGGTGCTACCAGATCAATAAGCAGTAAATGATAAAAAATATCAACTCACATTTGACACACTTCAATTTAAACGTTGCTACCTTTGTTCTCTGTTGCATTGCTATCTGCCTAATATGTAGGAGACGACCAGGTGGAGCCCTGAGGTGGGGTCAAACGAGTCATCGGTTTAGAGCAGCGGTCCCCAATCTTTGCAGCTTCGTGGCCTGGCTTGGGGTGGGGGAGAGGGGAACCAGGCCACGTGAGAAGAGAAGAGAAGCCTTTGGGGCACACTTTTGCACTTCTTCAGGCATTCCCATGCCGAAAGCCTTTGCAAAAGGACAGAAGGCCTGAAACGAAACGAGATCGCCCCCCCCCCTTTTTGTCTATTTGCAAAAGCTTTTGCTGCAGAGAAGAGAAGCCTTTGGGGGGGGTGGCGTGACCTCGTGCTCCTTCAGACTCACCGAGGCTTCTGGACACTCCAGAGCACTCCTGCGCAGGGAGCCTCGTTATATCAGCAAAAACTGAGCAGGGCACGCTCGTCCCACTCAACCTCTGCTCTCAACATTTTCGGAGCGGCTTGGTGGCCTGCCTGGGGGGGGGAGGGGAGAGGAACCAGGCTGCACGACCAGCGGCCTGACATGCACGCGTGTGCAGCTCCACTCTCATAACAGAGAAGAAAAGCCTTTGGGGCGCTGCTCGTGCGAGTGGAGCTATGCCCGCACACGGTCCCGCCTCTCATATGGCCAGTGGCGGATTAAGGTTCACTGGAGCCGTAAGCAGTGACACACCTTAGTGCCCCCCTCCTTTGTACATACTGTACAAATATTCATTGGTTTTTTTTCTTTTTCTTTCTCAACTTTTTATCTAATTTTTAATTTTATCTACTTTTTAAAATGTTAGTGTTATATTAATTCGGTTTGTTTCTTGGATTGTTTCTATTTTTCTTTTAAGTTTTGTAATATGTGTTTTTTAATGCTGTACGCCGCCCTGAGTCCTTTGGGAGAAGGGCGGCATATAAATCCAATAAAACAAACAAAACAAACAAACTTTGTGGTGCCCCTTTGGGCCTGGTGCCCTGAGCATATGCTTAGTCTGCTTAATGGTTAACTGTGGTTGACCCCGTTCCAAATAGGCTACGGCCTGGTAGTGGACCATGGCCTGGGGGTTGGGGACCTCTAGTTTAGAGTGGCTAGGCTCCTATAAGATAATACGCCTGGCCTCCCGTGAATTCTGTACACTCTTATTTAGTGCCAATTTGCCTTGACTGTAGCTCAGACGGGGATATTCCAATTGATCATTGGAAGTGCTGCTCTATTTGCTATTCTTGTGACTTTCCCGAAAGTGAGGCGTTAATAAATACTGAAAACCGTGGAAACAATGTTATTGACCAAAGAAAGAGCCAAAGGCTTACACTATTGTATTTCTGCGCCTTTTAGTTTGGAATTTTTAACTCGAATATGACAACCCGAACTATAACCATAGCAAGCTCTTTGCATAACATCCATAGAGTGGGCACGGTGTTTGTGAACTATAATTATTTTATCCAGTGAACGTTAGGCATTGGGTTGCAGTGTCTGAGTGTGTCTAAGTTAATATGAAAATGATTCATTTGAATAGGGTTGGGTTTTTTCAAGTTGCTCCAAAGAATCACTGTCTTGCATAAGTCCTTTTTTTTAAGGGAGAGAGAGTGTGGAAGAAGCAGGACAATTGATCGGGTACGTTATGTGTTGCAGGACGGCTTCTTAGTTCGGATATTCGCAACCAGCACAGAACCTGCATTACAGCAAGAACTTCAGCTGAAGCTTGCCAGGAAATGCTTACATGCGTGTGGGATCTCGTTGTTTGATCTGGAAAAAGATTTGCACATTATCAGTAAGGGAATGATTTTTCTGTACGGTATTTTGCCTGTTTGTGGAGCATCCCTGAAAGGCAAATGTAGGAAGTGAGCAAACTCAGCAGGTAATTCGCTCAGTAGATAGAAAAAAAAAAGGTCAATCAATTGTTCTCCAGAAGAGCTTTCCGGAGAGCAGAATTGGCACCACCAGTGGGCCCAGGGTTGGTGGCCTTAGGCAGCCAGAGTCTGATGTCATGCACCCAGGATTGCCAGGTTATTAAATCTGTCTGTCTGTCTGTCTGTCTGTCCGTCCGTCCATCCATCCATCCATCCATCCATCCATCCATCCATCCATCCATCCATCTATCTATCTAATCTATCTATCATCTATCTCACTATCATCTCTCTCTCTCTCTCTCTCTCTCTCTCTCTCCCTTCCTCCCTCCCTCCCTCCCTCCTTCCCTCCCTCCCTCTCTCTCTCTCTATGTATCTGCCTGCCTCCCTGCCTGTCATCTATCTACCAGCCTGCCTATCATCTAACTATCATCTCTCTCTTATCAATTTATCTATCTATCTATCTATCTATCTATCTATCTATCTATCTATCTATCTATCTGTGAAACATCTTTCCTTCAGAAGTTGTGAATGCTCCTACACTAAGATGTTGGATAGCCATTTGTCTGAAGTGGTGTAGGGTTTGCTGCCTAGGTAGGGGATTGGACTAGAAGACCTCCAAAGTTCCTTCCAACTCCTGTTCTATTCTATTCTATTCCATTCCATTCCATTCCATTCTATTCTATTCTATTCTATTTTCATATGCCTGCCTGCCTGCCTGCCCATCTACCTACCTCTGTCAAAGTTCCAGAAGGAGATGATAAAAAATGGAGCAGTTTATACTTGCAGTAAACATTAGTTTCCTAAAATAGAAAACAAACCCAAGAGCTGCATATTTTAAAACAAAACAGTGCATTCAGTCCATTTTGTCCTGTAGCATGTGCACTTTATGTAAAAATGAAATAAAATGGGAAACAGATATATTGTGATGCAAAAAACAGATCTTCAGAACTTGCACAGTTGGTAATGGTACTGGTTTTTCCATGTGTTTTCCAGCCATTGATTATTTTTATGGGCTCCTGTTTTCCTGGTAGAATGTAATTAATCGCATAAGGAAAGTATAGTGAGCCATGTAAACATCCTGCTGCTTATAGATTTTTCAGACTTTCTGCTGTGACTTAATTAGAATTTACCATAATGTTACGCTTGCAATATTGGTGTCCTAAAATGCTAGTGAAAGAAATCTCCCCCCCACCCCAATTTTCAAGTTTAAGCCTTCTAAATGCTCACAGTTTACAATCATATCCCATAAATATTGTTGCACTGAATTCTACACCGTAAGAGCGCAGTGTATCACGATTTAGGAAATTATAATAAAAGGGGAAAAATAATATTCTCTGTGTTCAAATGCTTCTGGCATAGTATTGCATCTAAATTGAATGCTGACATAACTTTAATTATTGATGTTTTTGTCCTAGGTACAGGGTTTGATGAAGAGTCAGCTGTTCTTGGCGCTGGAAGAGAATTTGCACTAATGAGAACTGCTAGTGGGAAGGTATTGAAAAACATTTTAGACAGAGAATTAGACATAATATTAGAACCGAACGGTGTCTTTTGGACTGTGTTTTGACATGAAATGTTCATTTCTGGTGCCACATTAAAGGGACACAAATCAGACTGATAGGCAGATAGTCCTCAACTTATGACCACAATTGAGTCCAAAATTTTGGTTGCTAAGCAAGGTGGCATCAAAGTGAGTTTTGCCTCCTTTTTATGACTTTTTTGCCACCACTGTTAAGTGAACCGTGGACATTAAGTGAAGCTGGCTCTCCCTATTGACTCTTCTTGTCAGAAGCCAGCCGGGCAGGTTATACAGGTAGCCCTCGGCTTAATGACCACAATTGAACCCAGGTTTTATGTTGCTAAGTGAAGCATTTGTTAAGTGAGTTTCGTCCCGTTGTACGGCTTTTCTTACCACATTTGTTAATTGAATCGCTGCAGTTTTTAAGTTAGCACCCCAGTTGTGAAAGTGAATCTGGCTTCCCCATTGATGTCGCTTCTCAGAAGTGTCACAAAACGGGATCATGTGGCACTGCAACTGTCATAAAGTACATGCCAGTTGCCAAGCATCTGAATTTTCTGATCACACAACCATGGGAAGGCTGCAGTACAGTCGTCATAAGTGTGAAAAATGATCGTAAAGTCCCTTTTTTCAGCACTGGTTACAGTGAATGGTTGTATGTCAAGGGCTCACCTGTAAATCAAAGCAAAGTCTGTTTTGGAAAACCGATCAGCCTCTCGGTATGCCAGTGTGATTCTTCGGTCTTCCCTCTCCCACCTCTTTCCCCAGATTTATTACACTGGCAAATACCAGAGCCTTGGAATCAAGCAAGGCGGACCTTCGGCAGGGAAATGGGTGGAGCTGCCCATCACCAAGTCTCCAAAGATTGTTCAGTTCTCGGTGGGGCACGACGGCTCCCATGCTTTACTTGTGGCCGAAGATGGCAGCGTATTTTTCACAGGCTCAGCTAGTAAAGGAGAAGACGGAGAATCAAGTACGTTGGGGAAGAGGTCCTCGTAGGGGAGGGGGGGGTGTCTCTATGTGAATTACTATGCAGATGCTGCCTATTTTAAATGAAAATGAAGGTAGCAGAAACGGTGTTCTAGAAATGTATACTCTGTGTGTGTGTGTGTGTGTGTGTGTGTGTGTGTGTGTGTATGCTGGTCTTGTTGTATTCGGGTCTTTTCCCATGTAAGATTGAGATTGTCCTGGCAATGTTTCGGCGAGGTCCCACTCGCCATCTTCAGGCTGGGGTTTTCTTTTGTGTTGTAATGGCCTGGGTGGTGGGTGGGGCTCGTTTGTTTACCAGGGCTGTCTGGTAGGCGGGAGGTATTGTCACGTTTATTCATGTTGTGGGGGTGTTTCTCTATTTCGATAGCTTCCATAATTATTCTCTTCTTGAAGTGTTCAGTTTTGGAGATTAATTTGGTTCTTTCAAAATCAATTTCATGTCCTGTTGCTTTAAGGTGCTGGAAAAGGGAGGAAGTTTTTTTTTCTTTTTTTCCGACTGCGTTCTTGTGTTCTGCCTTGCGTGCATTTATTCTCCTGTTAGTTTGTCCAATGTATGTGGCAGGGCAAATTTTGCATGGTATTTCGCCGAAACGAAATAACATGCAAAATGGGACCTTGCCGAAACATTGCCAAGACGATCTCAATCTTACACACTATATATATATATCTGAAAAAAGGATGCTGTCAGACACCAGTTACTTCTCACGTGAATGTTTTTTCCCCCCTATTAAACCCCTCTCTAATTTTAAGAAAATTTTACTTGGCTCAAATGGACATGGAATGGAGTAATGCTAGATTGTGCAGGCATTTCTATATTTGAATGCTGCACTAGTGATGAATGCACAAATTACCCTATTCTATTCTATTTTCAGCCTACCCCAGGTCACCCCACCCCATTCCATTCTATTCTATTCTCATTCCACTCTACACCCCCCCCAGCCCAACCCCCCAGTCCCTCCCATCTCACCCCCCACTCCATTCTATTCTATTCCACATTGCTATATTTTTCATCTGTCTTGATGTTTAATTGGGGTATCCTGATCAGATATCCCTGCTTTATGACTTTTCTATATATATATTTAAAAAGGATCCATGTTGCTCAACCTTACGACTCTATTCTTTTGATTGTGAACAGAAATGGACAGAAATACTAGTGAAAAAGGTGTCAGAGTTATCTAGCGCTTCGTTTATTTTTTACTTCTTCTGGCCATAGTGTTACTTAAGACCCGGAAGCAGTCACAAGTTGAGATATGCTGCAGTTTGATCAATGTGCTTATTTTCGTGATAAAATGTACCGGCTTTAATGTTGTCGCTTTTCTCTTTAAAGCCAAAAGCAGGCGGCAATCTAAACCTTACAAGCCAAAAAAAATCATCAAAATGGAAGGAAAGATTGTAGTGTACACCGCGTGCAATAATGGAAGTAGTTCAGTCGTTTCCAAAGACGGAGAACTGTACATGTTTGGGAAAGATGCTATTTACTCCGATAATACAAGTAAGTTGAAATTTTTGCTGTCTTCAAGCATGTAATATGATGGACATGGCAAAAAGAAAACAAGCAGCCTGTGACATTGACCATTCAAGCAGATGTTCAGAAGTTGGCGTTAGAACGTTCTCTGCAGTTACTTTTCACTAGATACCCCATAAGCGTTTGTACTGTTGCTTTTTATTTGCTTTGGCAATAGCATTTATAGCACTTAGACTTCTATACCGCTTCACAGTGCTTTACAGCCCTCTCTAAGTGGTTTACACAGTCAGCATACTGTCCCCAATAATCGGGTCCTCATTTTACCCACCTCGGAAGGATTTGAAGCTGAATCAACTTGAGCCTGGTGAGATTGGAACTGCCAAATTGCAGGCAGCCAGCAGTCAGCAGAAATAGCCTGCAGTACTGCACTCTAACCACTGTGCCACCGAGGCTACAATGAAAATAAATAATTATTGTGGTTAAAGACACTGAGCTTGTCAGTTTGAAAACTGAGAGCCCGTGTTCGAGACCCAAGCGCTGCACAATGGGGTGAGCTCCCATTCCTTGCCTCATCTCCTGCCCACCTAGCAGGTTGAAAACATGCAGATGTGAATAGATAAATAGGTACTACTTTGGTGGGAAGGTAACAGTGTTCTGTGCACCTTGGCATATACTTAATGCTGGCTATATGACCACGGAAATGTCTTTGGACAATGCTGGCTCTCTTGGCTAAGAAATGGAGATAAGCACCTCTCCCTTGTGTTGGACATGATCAGACAGGAAATCTTTATCTTTACTTTTATTCTGCTAAAATAATCCAAAACCAACACAGTGGGAATTTTCCTACTAGAACCACATAAAATGTTGCAAAATGTGCTGTCTTCAAGGTAGCTTTTAATACTAACACTTGCCAACTTTCTAATCTGTGATGTCAGTGTTGTGGCCCGCCAGATTCGGACGGTGAGGAGGTTGGGGAGGAACATGGGCCAGCCGTGGAGTCTGGGGAAGGCTCTGATGAGGGCTCTGTGTTGGAGGCAGAGAGGGGGCCAAAGCCGTATGCCAGTTATCAGCTGCCTTCAGAATCAGACATCAGTGAGGCAGAAGAACACCTGGAGCCTGTTCCCAGTGTGCGCATGCACAGAGTTGCCAGACGAAGGGAACAGCTAAAGAACAGGGATCGACTTGGGAGTAAGGCCCCAGGTGGACGATGAATGGCCTTTCCCAGAGGAAATAGGACTGAAAGGGGAGTGGAGTTTGCAGGAGACAATTAGTTCGCTTAATTGGTTTGTAACTCTCCGAGACTCCTATATTGGCCAAGCAGCTCTCCAAGCCAGATAAGGTCTGTGATTGTAAATCCTCCCTTGAAAGACTTTGCTGGATACGAATGAGCAGAAGTCATAGTAAAAAGGGTTTTTTATCGGGACCAGGAGTTTGCTTCATGCTCTTGGGAAGCCTAGGTCAGAACAGTCAGTAACTTTACACAGATAGGTATCTGTGGGCCCTGTACAATTAGAAAAAAAACATTTTTGACTCTTCCAATGTGTGTTCATTTTACAGGCTTAATAACTGACTTGAAAGGCCACTTTGCCACACAAGTCGCCATGGGCAAAGCTCACACTTGCGTGCTAATGAAGAACGGAGAAGTGTGGACCTTTGGGGTGAATAACAAAGGCCAGTGTGGGCGAGACACCGGTGCCATGAGCCATGGGGGTAAAGGTCAGTGCTGCCTCCATTTCTCCTCTTTTCTGCCTTGTGGCATTAATGGTAAAGAAGGATCGTGTCCCAAATGGTTTAATGATTTTGCTTTTTAACAGACCTCCAGTTAATGGATATTTTGTCCTTTTCTATAGTGTACTTGCACGTATTAATGTAGTTGAGAATATAATTCACAGTCCTTCTTGGAGTTGCAGTGCTGAATTTCATGCTTACTGGCATAGGCGAGGGGAGGAGATGGAGATTGAGAAGAAAAGGAGAGAAATAAGAAAGGAGAGGACAGGGTTAGGAATAATGGAAATAATAGAAATAGAATAGTGATTAGACACACAGGAATTTGTCTCCTGTGCAGAAGTTCTCAATGTAATGTGATGTGCAAACCACACTCCATGAGCCTGCTAAATCCAGAGTGAGTCCTTTTATGACCTTGGTTTAGACATGTTCCAATTAGATAAATTATATTTGCCGCAATTTGGGTTAAGATCGGTGGTCAGTTCTGGATTCCATTCCAACCTGTACGTCACCCACATGGACGCACACTGTGCGCGCGCGCATTGTAGCTGGAAACGACCCTTCCGCAAGCCTCCGCGACGCTCCAGCTACTCAGCTGAACGTCACGCAGGCGCTGTACGGGCCATGCACGTGTGCAGAAGTGCCAACAGCTTTAAAACACGGTAAGGAGCGCGGGTGGGCCCTCCGGAGCACCGTACCGGAATGGTATCCGGTGCTACGGGCTGGCTCCAGTACGCCCGTACCGGGGCGTACCGCCTGCCACCCACCACTGGTTAATATCAAATCAAGGTTTAATACAGCAAATTATTGGAAGAAGCCATATTTCCTACATTTTTGACGTGACTTATTTTGGTTGTACATGAAATCTCAGACGTTGAGGTTTTGGGGCCCAGGGAGAAGATTGCTCCCTTTAGATCTTTTCCAGTGAGCATAGATTATTTTTCTGCACCTGCTAAAATGGAATGCGCTGTCTTTGCATGATGGTCTGGATAGATGGAATCTAGTTGAGTCTCTCTTCTCTTGAGGAGGCTTTGGCGTTGAGAACATGGCCACAGCGATGGATGAAGACTTAGAAGAGGAGCTGGACGAGAAAGAGGAGAAATCCATGATGTGCCTGCCAGGAATGCACAAGTGGAAATTGGAGCAGTGCATGGTGTGCACCGTGTGTGGGGACTGCACGGGCTACGGAGCCAGCTGTGTCAGCAGTGGCCGACCTGACCGGGTGCCAGGAGGGTAAGTCGAGGCAGAGGCGATTGCGACCATAGGGGCACCTTCTCTTTTTGTCCTCCTCTTTGGGGTAACCATCAATCCCTTGGAACAAATATTTGGAAGAAGTATCTGCCAAATAATCTCAGATGTTTTTATATGCCTGTAGAGATTCTCAACATCCAGGTTATGATAGCTCTAGAGGTGCTTTTCCAAAAAGCAATTGGACTTTCTTGGGGTTTTTTTCTTTGAAAAAAAAAGTTTCATTCTGTTCTGAAGAAACTTCTAATCCAGAACTGAAGAAGCTTCTTGGTTGAGAAGCGACACGTTTTCAAGGGAGAAAAAACCCAAGAAAACACAGTTGCCTTTTGGAAAAGCACCTTTGGAAGATGTTGTTAATAGCAACCGTACAAAAGTTAAACTTGGTTTTTCTTGTGGGTGTGTAATTTTCTGTTTAAGCTGCTTGTGCAGCCCCTGTCTTTTCTTAGCCCTAGTTTGGTGGCTTGTGAAGGCTTATAGGAACAAGCCTCACCTCATTCCTACTGAAGAAGAAGCACCAGCAGACATAGAAGCTCTGACAGAAACTTCCTTGACCATTTGCTAAACAAAAACAGAAGATCTTGTGTCTGTTCTTAGTAAAGGGCTGTGGTGGCCTGTTGGCCTCCAATCCCTCCAGCAACCGAATCAAGATTGGGGGAAGAGGGAATGTAGCTGTCAGAGATAGAGACAGAGGCGGTGCTGGGGCCGCCCGTCAGCCCTCAGATGGAGAGTCAACAGTTCCCAGGTCTAGAAGCGGCTGATGAGGAAGAGGAGAAACAGCTGGGTCCACTGTGTGAAGCATGGATGCACAGATGGTAGAGGAGAGGAGAGCAGTGGAAATCTATGGGCCGATCCTTGGGACAGAAGCGCCACTGCTGCTAGTGCAGTCCCACCCTAGCTCTGGGGATAAAAGGCAAGGGGTGGAGATGAATAGGTGTGGCAGACAACTATTCATCTCCCTGCCAGACAGACTTGTTAGCCTGCATTGAGAGAGAAACTTTTTGGATGGGGCCGCTGGTGCTCCTAATAAAGGGAGCATTGATTTAAATACAGAGGTGTTGGTCGTGTTTGGGGAGCTGGGTCAGAACATGAGCCTGTCTTGTGGCTGAAGAATATTTCACAAGCAACCTTTGATGTTTCTCCTATGTTACTTTATAACAATTCATCATAATTTATTCTTGGTTATAAATGGCTCATTTAGTGGCTGTTTTCCTTATCTACAACTGTCACGCATAGATGGATTAGTCATAATTAGGGCTCTTTCCCAGAGACAGGGCATGCGCCCAAAAGCTTTACGGACCCTACTTCAACTAAGTAGGGATGGATATATTTAGAATAGGATATAATTCATTCAGGCAACCATTAATTTTCTAAGTTGCAGAGTTTTAAGCTCTTCCCAGAACCCAAGTGAGAAATCCATACTTGGATTCAAATCCAGCATCGAAGCTCAGCGGTTTTGGAGCCCGTTCAGGAAAAAAAAAAACAGAGCTAGTAGATTCTTTGGATGTCCGGTGAAATGAAAGAGAACTTCAAGGTGATTAACTCCGATGTGCTTTCCAAAAATTAAGTTGTCAGGGGAAAGGGGCACCATTCTTCCACATGGGGTGCAGAAGACCTTGGGGTGCAGAAGATGGCACAGGAACATTACCAGAGAAAGTTGGGACTCTACAGAATATCAGCCATTTCTGAAGGCAACGGGGAAGCCTGGCAGAATTATGCTAGTGACGCATCGCTTTGGCAGGCTTCCAGGGCTAGGTTACATAATAAAGCCCGTATCAGATCTTGCAAGTGATTTCCTGAGTTTGCAGACTTCGATGTCTTTGAAGAAGCAATACTGTGATGTTCTTTTGGGAGAGGCGCGGTGGCTCAGTGGCTTAAAAGACACTGGAGAAGGTTTGCACTCCAGCGGTTCGAGCCCTACCACACCTTGACGGAGTGAGCTCCCGTCAATTGCCCCTAAGGATCCCCTAAGCCTCTGTTTTCCGCTTCCCTTTGATCTCTGCTTGGCTCATAATAGAATCCTTGCCCCTGCAGGATCTGTGGTTGTGGCTCGGGGGAGTCCGGCTGTGCTGTGTGTGGCTGTTGCAAAGCCTGTGCCAGAGAGCTGGACGGGCAGGAAGCCCGGCAACGGGGAATCCTCGATGCGGTCAAAGAGATGATCCCGCTGGACCTCTTGCTGGGTAAGCAAGCGCAGCTGGGAACTAGGGTGGCTTTTGCAAAATCATCTAGTGGTGAAAAAACTTTTGGTTGTTCAAAAAGGGTTTTCCTAAGAAAAATGAAATCTTGCGTACTTACACCATTGGCTTCATCAGTCAAGAATTTTTTGTGTCACCCCCCCCCCCCTTTAGTAAAATATACAAATACAATGCTCAAAAATTGTCTCTCACAAAAGATCTTTGGATTCTCCTGGAGTCACTGTTTGGTAATCTTCCTTTTAGTCTTAGTAAGGTACCAGAGGAAGGTATTAAGAAATATGAAATACATACATACATACATACATACATACATACATACATACATACATACATACATACATACATACATACAGTCAAGGGAAAGCTCCAATTCCTCAATTCACTCTTTGGAGAGTTCCTGGACCCCAAGATGGGGCCACCCCTATTTGAATGCAAAATGGTCGGATTCAATTTCCCTCAATGATTGAGGGGAAAAGAGAAAAACAGACAGGATGTGTCAGGGTCCCAAGTAGCACCCCTCGGAGAAAGAAGACTCCGAGGCTTGAGTTTCCTCAAAGTTCCATTTTATTAGAGATGTCATATTGGCACATCTGGGAAAACCCGAATCTGAAAGTTTCCAGGTTTTCCCCACCCAAACGAAAGTTCAAGTCCCTGCCCAGCACCCACATGTCCATCGCATGGTCCAATCAGGCACCGTCCAAAACTGAAGATGCCTCCCAGTCACACCATCGCAGCCGCAGGGCAAGGTGTCCTTGACTCCCTGAGAAAAGAATGTTATTTTGACTATAAATCACCCATGCGCCATACAATCCCCCCTCCTGTTTTCCCACAGTAGAAAATATGGCAGGCCTGAAGGCCCAGTGTAAAAGATGGCTTCCAGGTCTGACAGGTTGATCCCTTCTACAACATTTTGTTCTAAATGCCCCAAATATATTTTTTCTTCAAGTAAATCATTTAACATTTCTACTGTAAAGCAGCAATAATATCTAACTGGGGAAAGGGAAAGCATCCCAATATCTTCAGATTTAAGTCGTAGCTCACCCCTTTATCTGAACAGGCCCTGCCTTCATCTTTTAGTTAGGGTTGAGTATTTTATCTTCTTCATTGTTATAGGTTGCGTAATATTTTAATACTGTAAACCACCCAGAGTTACCTTGGGGTAAGATGGGCAGTCAAAAAATACAATATTAATGTAATGTAATGTAAAATAATGTAATATAAAATAAAATAGTATAAAAATAATAAAATAAAATAATATACTGAGGGGCACCTATGTGAGAAGAGGGAGAGTGTTATCATACACAGCACTGCTTCCCAAAAGTTTCCTTCATGATCCAGATCCATGTATTAGAATGCCCTTATTTAGGTGTCCCCGTGGTGATTGGGCAATAGGTTCCCATTCAAACCTTTATTGTCAGTGCACAACATGTATACAGTGAGATTGGCTGAGCCTCCCTTAGTGCACCCCACAACACAACACAACTCAACAGTGAAGACAGAAAATCCCCAACCCAATAAATCATATTAAAAACTACACAATCTTATTTCACCAATGTGAAGTTGTTGCACATTGCGCCAGCCCTGCATGTCCATCTACTACATACCGTATTTTTCGGAGTATAAGACGCACCTTTTTCCCTCAAAAAAGAAGCTGAAAATCTGGGTACTTCTTATACACTGAATACACCATTTTTTGCCTTCTGAAACCCTGCCCTCTTCACAGCCTTTAGGAGGCTTCCAAAGTGCTCCTGGGGGCTGGGGAGGGCAGAAATGAGTGAAAAACAGGGCATTTTTTGCTCAGTTTTGCCCCCACCCCAGCCCCCAGGAGCACTCTATAAGCTTCCTAATGCCCTTTTTTTGACAAAAAACGGACCCGTTTTTGCAAAATAACAGGTCATTTTTTTGCTGGTTCCCCCCCCCCCCCCTTCCATGAACACTCTACAAGCCTCCTAAGGGCTATTCATGCCCTTTTTTAAAAAAACTGGCCCGCTTTCATGAAAAACGGGCCGTTTCTGGGAGGTTTGCAGAGTGCAAAAACTGTATTTTTTTTAATTTGCCTCTTCAAAACCTTGGTGCATCTTATACTCCGAAAAATACGGTAGTTATGATGTTATTTCGCATTCAGGAGTCAGACAGCCTGTTGGCGCGGATGGCTATGCTTCTATATCTCCTTCCCGATAGTAGGAGGGTAAAGAAGTGCCGACCAGGGCGTGAATCGTCCCTGAGGATTTTCCTCACTGTCTTTACCCAAAGAAAAACTCCTTTTACCTAACTTGGGCTAATATAGTCAGGTGTGGAAGACACAGGTATAGTGTACGTTGACGGGTTTCCCTTTGTGTGACGCAGCTGTCCCTGTGCCCGGTGTTAACCTTGAAGAACATCTGCAGCTGAGACAAGAAGAGAAGAGGCAACGTGTGAACAGAAGGCACAGACTGGAGGAAGGGAGAGGTTAGACATTGGGGTTCCTTTCCTTTCATTCCCCCACCCTACCTCACCCCCAGTTATTAAATTTGGTCTTTTGAGGAACTTAATGGGAAAGAACAGAAAGAATCTGTTTCAAAGTTTGCCCCAAAGATAATAATGGAATATCGATCCATCGTATTTTGTTTTCACTCATATTCAGGTTTTCACCCAATCAGGCAACCTTTGAGATAAAATTGTGATTTTTTTTTTCATTCTTTATCTTGTTTGTTTTGAAATACCCCTTTTAAGAAAAAAAATGGAAATAAATCAAAATATGAATTGCAAAAATAACACGGTTTGAAAAATAAAGGGTGGTGCTTTTCCACAATTATTTGTAGTGATCCTCAATCCCACTTTGTAACAAACTTTAGAGCTTATTCTTGTCATTTGGATATTCAGATAATTTTTTGAAGAAATGGCTCTGCTGTTTTGTTAAAACAACACAGTAAATCCTGCATTGTCTTAAATACCACTAAAAACATTAAGCGCTTTTTACTTGAAGAGAAACCAGGACTTCTATGGTTTATTATTATTATTTGCATTGAGTATTATATATGTATACCTAATCAATATGTAAGTAACCTATTTTTAAAAATAATGACTATAAAACAGTTTTAGGTTTTTAATGTCTTTGAATGGATGATGGAAATATGGCTTGCTAACATATAAAACACATAGCATATTTTCTGATTTTTTTCCCTGTAACCTGAAAGATCTGAGATGCAGTTATTTTTCATATTTAACAACGACAACATCCATGTGCTCCATTGCCTGTTTATTCTAGTTAGGATATTAGGATTTGCCTCTTCTTACCATGAGATCTGATGCTACTAAGTGTAAAGCTAATTGAGAGACAAGAATGGGAGAGATTCTCATTTCTTACATTTGTAGATGGAAGCGGAGATAGGAGTGAGAAAGATGCCAGCAAAATCACCACCTACCCTCCAGGGACTGTCCACTTCGATTGCGATCTTCGAGCGATACAAGTTAGCTGTGGATTTCATCACTCAGGTACAACTTTTCTATCAGATCGATCTAGGAATTTTTTTAAAAAATGTACTTTATCAGAGAAGCGTTTGAAACCTGGTGGGGATGGCACAAGTGTGCAAGTCTTTGTGTCTATATGTGCATAAAAAGGGTGGCTTGCACATTCACCTCGAGTCATGGGTAGCTCCAGAGTCCAAATGGCATGGGTAGCAGCTCCCCTGGAAGACAATTTTATTCACCTGAATAAATTTATATATCAGGGACTCAGATCATTCTTTGCAATAATGAACTCATGATGTGAAGCTTGGTTAAGCAGGATATTCACTGATTTCCCATTTTATTCCCTAGTTGTTCTAATGGAGAATGGGGATGTTTACACTTTTGGATATGGCCAGCATGGGCAGCTTGGGCACGGAGATGTGAATTCTAGGTATGTCAGTCTTCCACTATAAATACGAAAATTTTAATGGTCGGGGAGGGGTGGGGGAATTGCATGGATTTATATTATTTGCAGAATAAGACCTTTAAGATTTTGGTGCTCTCAAATTATTCTGTTTCTGGATTGTCATTAAAACTCCCTTTTTACAATCCTGTAATTCCCTAATTCAGGATAGACTAGATCGAACTGAGCGTTTACTGGCTGGATGCCCTTCCTGACACCTACAGGGAGTTACTAGCAGATATTTTCTCTGATAGAGAAAAATCTGCCATTACCTGGGATTGAACTCTCAATCTCCCGAGTGGGAGACTTTACCTCTAGGCCACTGCGCTGCTCTGTTTCTGGATTATCGTTACCCACTATTAATTTGTTAGAACAGCACGGCTAGAGTCTGATGGTCCGGTCATGATCTTTACATTATCGTCTTCATTACTGTTATTACCATAGATATTTTAACTTTTATACAGGTTGGCAATTTACAGCCACAATTGGGACTGAATTTCAGTTGCTAAGTGATGTCATTAAGCGAGTCATTACGTGACCAGATCATCCATTTCCCATTTGGAAACCTGGTAATCCCAGCTCTTCAAAATCTGGCCCCACTTAGCATTTTGGAGGTCAGCTCAGAAGATCCACCAGGAGTGGACACCTGCTTATCAAGGAAAAACATTTAAACTGTTCAAATATTGAGTTGTGATCCATTCACTTTTTGCATAGTTTACGTGCCTCCCTTGTCCTGCTCCCCAAATCCAAGAGATCATTAGTTATTCTGTGTCATTTCAGGTTTGACTAGTTTCCTGCTGTGCATTAGTACCCAAGAATGGATGAATTTATGCTTGCTTTTTTTGTTTTTAATTTAGGGGGTGTCCCACTCTAGTCCAAGCCTTACCAGGACCCAGCACCCAGGTCAGCGCAGGCAGCAACCACACCGCTGTTCTGTTGATGGATGGACAAGTCTTTACCTTTGGAAGTTTCTCTGTAAGCACTTTTCCTTAAAATGACTTTCCTTCTCCAAACCAATTGCTTAATGCAGAACGTTTTCCATCTTTAGAGAAACTTAACTGTCTTTGGGGTGGGACAGTGTTAAATTTAAGATTGTTGTCAATGTTTAAAACTGGAAGGATTCAAGACATAATTTTTCAATTAGAAATGAGTCCACAGCCCGTTTTCAGCCAAAGCCAGATTCACTTCAAAATAGTCTTTTTGACCTTGGGACTCTAACTCTTAACAATCCCCAACCAATTCATGTAAAGACGAATTACAATTGAATACTAATAATTAAGGAACACGGTGGCTCAGTGGCTAAGACGCTGAGCTTGTTGATCAGAAAGGTTGGCAGTTCGGCAGTTCGAATCCCTAGTGCCGTGAAACGGAGTGAGCTCCCGTTACTTGCCCCAGCTTCTACCAACCTAGCAGTTCGAAAGCATGTAAAAGTGCAAGTAGAAAAATAGGAACCACCTTTGGTGGGAAGGTAACAACATTCCGAGCGCCTTTGGCGTTTAGTCAATGACCACGGAGATGTCTTCAGTTTTGAAACAGATGAGCACCGCCCCCTAGAGTCGGGAATGACTAGCACATATGTACAAGGGGAACCTTTACCTTTACTAATAATTAATACTATAGGCTCACAAGTTATTTGTCATAGGAGGTTCATTGATATTCAGACTGCAGAAGCTAGATCACAGTTGATAAGATGGTTTTTAATGGACCCTTTGCAAGGGCCACAGCTGACAAAGCTGAGAATTTCTGTTCTACCACTTGAGCGCCTTGTAATGTTTCATTTTCTACTCTTTTTTTTCCCTTCCCAATTTGCTCTTTCAGAAAGGGCAACTTGGCAGACCCATCCTGGACATTCCGTACTGGAACGCCAAGCCAGCAGCAGTGCCTAACGTGGGCTCCAAGTTTGGACGCAAGGCCACCTGGGTCGGAGCCAGCGGGGATCAGACGTTCCTTCGGATTGACGAAGCTCTTATCAACTCTCACGTCCTTGCGACATCGGAGATTTTCGCCAGCCGGCATATCATAGGCAAGAGGCTTGCTAGCTGCTGCAGCAGCTGAGGGGAACCACGCATTTCTAGCTGATGTGTTGACTTCCTCTAAGAAGGGACTTCTTTTCTCAAAATCATTACTTGTTAATTGGGGAGCCCAGAGGGGGTGCATGATGGATGGGAAGGAAGGACCAGGTTGCCCTGCAAAGCTGCACCAGCAGTTAAAAGTGAGCTGTGGGTGGGATGTGCAGATGAACCTGACAGGAATGAATGGATGAGAATATTTCTTTTGCTGCCCTCCCTTCAGAGTTATGGGGCACAGTCTTGTTGCCCTTCCTACATCGTTGGTGTGAGAGAGTCTCTAGCTAGGGCTCCTCATGCAGATGGATTTTTCTGCAAAAATGGGAGTTCTTACATCACAAAAATTTGACCTGTATCTTGTCAGGGGAAGGGAGGGGAGATGGGGGAGGAGGGGAGGAGAGAAGAGGAGGGAGAGGGGAGAGGACAGGAGGGGAAGGAGAGCAGAGGAAGGAGGGAGGAGGAAAGGAGGGGATGGAGATGAGGGAGAGAAGAGGAGGGAGGGGAGAGGAGAGGTACACACTTAAACTTATATTAGGGAAGCCTAACTTTTGACATGCAATAATTTTAGTCAGGATAGCCAGTTGATGTAATGGTTAGAGGCATCAGGCTAGAAATCAGGACCACGATTCCAATCTTTCCTTAGAAACAAAGCCAGCTGGATGACCTTGGCTATTCCTTCTGGCTTAGTCCAAGAAGAAGGCCAAAGCAAGCCGCTTCTGAAAAACATTGCCAAGAAAATTGCAGGGTCTAGTCCAGGCAGTTAATTCGAAGGCCGCACGTACACACTCTTAACAACACACAAAACCCTTAATTTATTAGATGACCACTGGGGTGGGTGGGGTTGGCCTTGCCTTTTATTGGAGCATGGCCTATGTCTGCAGGCTGAGTTGCCAAGAGGAGAATATAGGAATATATGTGTGTGCCTATCGTAACTCCCCACCCCCTTCTAATTATCTTTGGGATAGGGGAAACTTCTTAAGTTCAGCTCAGGTAAATGCAGTGAATATTATCCTTAATATGACTTGGTCATTTAAGAGACCAAATAAATGGCCAAATGTCTGAATTTCACTGATGTGTTTCTTAGGCTTGATTCCAGCTTCCATATCGGAGCCCCCTCCGTTCAAGTGTCTTTTGATCAACAAAGTTGACGGAAGTTGTAAGACGTTTAATGATTCTGAACAGGAAGACCTTCAGGGGTTTGGCGTCTGTCTAGATCCTGTTTATGATGTCATTTGGCGGTAAGTGTTGGCAGGGGTAGAAATAAAATACTGAGCAGGAGAAGAACTTTTCAAAAGCCAGTATAGGGAATCTGGGAAAGGACCAAGGCATCCTGCGTTCGTAAGGAGATAACATCAGTGTATATGTTCTTGAAATGTTTCTGGCTTAAAGAAAAGGGAATATGGATGAGCTCATAGGGCAGTGACGGCGAACCTTTTCGGCACTGAAAAAAAGGGAGCCCATGGCACATGCATTTCGCACACATGCATGCTCATCTGGGACGCGACCCGGAAGAGGAGCTGCCCAGGGGGCATGTGCGTGCTGGGAAATGCACTTCCGGTTTGGGCACCAGCTAGCTAGACTTCTGGTTTCTGGTACGGATGCATGCACGACGATCAGCTGGCCAACTGCTGCAACTTGCACTATAGCCTCACTCTCTCTCTCGTTCTTTTGCTGGTAAATCATGTTTACAGGTAGTCCTCAACTTACGGCCACAATAGAGCTCAACATTTTTGTTGCTAAGCAAGACATTTGTTAAGTGAGCTTGACCCCGTTTTATGACCTTTCTTGCCACAGTTGTTAAGGGAATCATTGCAGTAGTTAAAATAGTAACACCAGAGGTGGTATTTTGCCGGTTGGGACCGGTTCACCCGAACTGGTAGTGGAAATCACGGGTGGCCTCACCCGCCCGCCCCAGCTCTACGGCAACCCATTTAGGCCCTTTTTTTAGCCAAAGCACATGCACGGAATCCTCTCTTTCCAGCTGGGCAGAGCGCCACTCACCAACCCAGAGTAGTCCCAGAGTGGCTGCTGCCCGAAGACTCGGCACCGGATCTCCGGAGTTGGAAGCTGGTTATGCTCGGAGCATGGCGGTGGCAGCGGGGCGGCGGTGCCGGCGCCCTTGGCCAACCCTGCAGGGAGAGTTGAGCATGGTGAGGCAGGGAGGCCCGCGAGCTGGAGGCAGAACAAGTGCTCACGCATCCTCTCTAGCCGGGCAGAGTGCCACGCAGCTTAGCGCCTTTAGGATATTATTGGGTTGGTGAGGGCACTCTGCCTGGCTGAAAAGGGGCGTTGCCAGGCAGCTGCTCATGAGAGCAGCTGCCCGGCAACCCCTCGCTCCCGCTGGGCACAGCGCCACCCATCAACCTAGCGGTATCCCAAAGGCGTCAAGCAATGTGAGCACCTTTGCCCCCCCTCCCCCCAGCTCCTGCGGCTTTGGGCCTTCGGGATATCGCTAGGTTGGTGAGTGGCACTCTGCCTGGCTGGAATGGGGCTTGTCCAGGGGGCTTATTATTGGGGGAGGGCATATATTTTTGCCCACAGGAAAAACATGGCATGGTCTTATTATCAGGACATGTCGTAATTTTGGGGAAACCCGGTAGTTGTGTCCCTTATTTTCAGTGTTGTAACTTCGAACAGTGCTGTTGTAAGTCAAGGATTAGCCACATTTCTTCATTAGGTTTATATTCTGTCTTTCGTGCAGTAGAGTTTATTTTCTGATACACGCACTTTGGATGGCAACCTTTGTGTTGAGATGGAGCCTGTGCCACCTGAGGGGTATGTGGCAGCCCTAGGACACAGTGACGGATGGTGCCTCTTTCTGCCAATGCAAAGATTTGCATTTTTAGAATGATTTGGAAGGAGGTTTTCACACCGTAGGCCACTGCCTACTCAGCCTTAGCCTAAAGCCAGCCTTTTCCGAAGTTGTACATTTTATACATCCAGTAGAATTTGTATTGTTAGAAAGATAGAATGTTTTGTCTTCATTCTCTCATAATTTTCTAGAATAAGACCCATCTGCCTGTCTGTTGCAGGGCGAGGAATATGAAGTGGCAACCTTTAATCTGAAATCCATTTGTTTGAGTTTATTAGGCCGGGGCTATAATAACAGCTTGAAAGGTATCGAATCTTATTATTTTGATCAGGTTTCGACCAAATACAAGAGAACTGTGGAGTTACAATTCAGTTGTGGCCGATTCCAGACTTCCCTCCGCTTCGGACACACAGTCCCGTTGCAGCATTCTCAGTCCAGAACTGGCTCTTCCAACAGGATCTAAAGCTCTTACTACAAGATCACATGCGGCTTTGCACATGCTCGGTATGAACGATCCACCTCAAAATAAGTAGTAAAACATCAAATATTATTGCTAGAGTAGCTTTATTAACTGTAAGAACGATACAGATACTCCTCATTTAGTGGCTACAATTGGAACCATCGACTGTTGTTAAATGATGGGGTTGCTTACTGGAAAACCACATAATTTGATTTTACTGTGCTTCTGATTTTACTTCAGCTATCCTTTTCCTCCATTCCACCACCCTTTGGCATGCCATCTCCTCTGCTGGTTTAATTAGCAATTTAATGTTTGCATTTATATTCATTGCAGAGAAAAGGATTATAAGAAAAGAAGCGGGACACAATGGGAATGCACAGCGAAAGAATGTGCTGACACCTGTTTGTGTAGCTTGCTATCACATTCCTTTTGATGTCTGCTCCCTGATGTATGCCTGCTTACTCTCTTGTAATCCCTTCCTCTCCAATCTCTCTGCTTTGCAAGGAACGCAGGAGGGATTGTCAAAAGAGCTGGCTTGTTTAAACTCTCCACTCAGCAAGCCAGGGAAAAATGAAAGCAAAAGTGTCAGGTACAGGACAACACATACTAATTGACTGTAATGCTGAACACATGACTGAAGGAGACAGATGTTGTGAAAGTTATAAATGCATACAAAAAAGTACTTTTTTTCAGCACCATCATAATAGTCACTGCGCAAGGTAGTCAGTGAGGTCAACCTTTTTTTTTTTAATTTTATAGTTGAAGTCTTAGAACATTCAAGGGCTGTGTGGTCAGATAGATATTCAATGTTTTACTAAATATAAGTCAGCAAGCTTGTTGATCTCAAGAAGTGTTGTGGCCCGCCAGCAGCCAGCAGAGCTGGCAGCAGAGTCGGACAGTGAGGAGGTTGGGGAGGAGCATGGGCCAGTTCTGGAGGCTGGGGAAGGCTCGGACAAGGGCTCTGCATCAGAGGCACAGAGGGGGCCGAGGCCATCTGGCAGTGATCAGCTGCCTTCGGAACTAGACAGCAGTGAGGCAGAGGAACAGCTACTGTAGAGCCTGTTCCCAGTGTGCGCATGCGCAGAGCTGCCAGAAGAAAAGAACAACTCAGAAATCAGGGTAGACTTGGGAGTAAAGCCACAGGTGGAAAGAGGAGTGAAAGGGGAGTGGGCTTTTGCAGGAAACAATTTGTTCGCTCGGTCATTAGATTCGTTTCAGGAGTGTGAAGATCTGTCTGTGAATCTCAGAGACTCTGTGCCCAGTCTTTCCTTGCACAGCACTGCGATTGGAAAATATTTACATGGCAGCTTTCCAAGCTAGATAAGGTCTGTAGTCATAAATATTATTTTGAAAGAGTTTTTGCCAGGCCTTGCTGAATGTGACTGAGAGGAATTCATGTTCATTTAATAAAAGGGGTTTTATCGGGACCAGAACTCTGTCTCATGCATTTTGGGGAAGCCTAGGTCAGAACAAAAAATTCTAATCCTACAACACAAATAATTTAAAAAGTGTTTTATTCCTTTTGCATTTTTTAGATAGAAAGCCAGATTTACTGTCTTACATGCCAGGTGCTCCCCAACCCACATCTGAACAATTGCTCTTTGTTAACCTGTTCACACTGCTTCATTTGGATGGATACGATCCGACTGTATTCATACTTTTGCTTTATTTCTAAAGGTTGCCTTGACACTCTGGCAGCCATGCAGGACTTAAAAATGGGTGTGATGAACACGGAAGAGGAGAGTCACGCGGTGATGAAAGTCTACTCCAAGGAAGACTACAATATCGTCAACCGATTTGAAAGTAACCCTCGCTTTCTTAGCTGCTGATCCCTCCCCCCGTCCCCTCTTGGCCAGGATGTCCCTGTGGACAGTTGTGTGACCACCTGCCTTCCTTTTTCCTTAGGTCATGGAGGAGGGTGGGGTTACTCAGCCCACTCTGTGGAAGCCATTCGTTTTTGTGCGGATACTGACCTCTTGCTTGGTGGTCTGGGCCTTTTTGGCGGCAGGGGAGAATACACCGCTAAGATAAAGGTAGGCCAAAGGAGCTTTGTTCAAATCTGAATTTGGAACATAGCATGGCTTTGATCAGGCAGCCCTTGAAATACCAGGAGAATGAAGCTTGCTTTCATGCAAAAAAAATCAGAAAATAAATGTGTAACTAATAAGAAACATGCAATTCACATTTGATTTTTTCAGATGATCTTCTCCCTCTGTTCCTTCAAATATATTTCTTACTATAACTTGTCATAGTATCTACATTATTTACATAATGAATGTCTGTGGATATTTGCAACTTATAATATCTATGAGTTGTAAATATCTACAGACCCCTTACATCCTGGAAATAAACTGGATATAGGGTATTGCTCCCTTGCTATAGGGTATTGTATGCCAAAACAGCTGTTCTGTTCTGTTCTGTTCCATTCTGTTCCCTATTCCGTTCCATTCTAATGTGGCCTTTATTATTCTTATAAAATAGACCTAATGTTGTCATGTAGTGGCACATATCTAAACTTGGGGGGGGGGGAGAGGGTATTAAAATAACTGAACCAATATAATCCACCACATTGGTTAAAAGAATTCTTTAGTTTCTAAAGTCGCACTGAGTTTTTGGCAAGGCTAGCATACCAGGCTTCATGAAAAACTAAACCCTGTAGCTATTGCGGTGATGAAGATAAACTGAATAGTCTGCCTTTTATTTCATCCAATGCTCTCAAAACTTTGACTTTTGTATTGCATAATAAATTGTCAGGCTGCATATCCTCCTCATTCTGTGATGTGCTAAAACGAATTGTCTGGATTGGTTGAAAAGAGTTGCGCAAGAATATTTGTCCTGAACTCAATTAAAACTCTAGGAACAATAGAGTTTGGGTGTGTTGACTTTAGAAAATGCCAAACAGGGTGTTCGATTTGAAGTTTGAGAATGGCTAAGTTTTGTTCCAAAATTAGAACATGTTCCCAGAAGACATGAGTGTGCTTGATGCTTATAAGATTGAAAGTAACCTTTTTATTTACCTACCAGCCTTTACCTACCTGAGGCTGCCTTGGGCTTCTGAAGTGGAAGCCGTTGCCTTCAATAATAGCCCATCCTCACTTGCTCAGTGTCTCTGAGTCAGGGTTTTTGTTCTCAGGTTGCTTCTGAGCAATAATGCAATGCATGCGCGACAACCCCTGTGTGCCCCGCCCCCCTACGCATGCACGTGTGACCCCCTGCGCTCTCCCCGGGCATGTGCACACAACTGCCCCCCTGCACCCCTTTTTGGATCTAGCAGCCCTCCCTGAAGCCTCCTAGGACCAAAAACAGACTGCGTGGGGGGGGCACTCTGCACTCCCCACTGCCCCCCTTGCATGCTTGGGTGACCCCCCTGCCCCCCGTGCATGCATGTGCACCTCCTACATGTGCAGCAAAGACCTGAAAATCAGCTGGCCAGTGGGAGGCATGCGTATGCACGGTGGAGCTGTGCTGAGGTGACAGTTTGCGTGCCCACAGAGAGGGCTCCCTCTCACCCTAGTGCCATAGGTTCGCCATCAGGGCATTAGGGTGAGAGGGTAAGAAGAGAGCGACTTCCCAGTCCAGCCAGAAGATAAAACCATTGAATGTTTCTCCTTTTTTTTTAGCTCTTTGAGTTGGGACCAGATGGAGGTGACCATGAGACAGATGGGGACCTTCTTGCTGAAACGGATGTCCTGGCGTACGATTGTGCCGCCAGGTGAGTAGAATTTTCAAAAATGAATCACTTCTCTTAACCTGAGTTTTTATTTTCAGTTTAAAAAAGGGAGAATGTCTCGAAGGCACCCGGTTCAGAATAAGGAGGACAATTCGACTTACTTTATTGTCTCTTTGAATGTACACTCATCGGCATACATTAAAATGAAATTTTATTGCCTATCACTCTCAAAGGGTCACCACCTCCAATGTACACTACATAAACATGGCAAAATAAATAAATACAAAATTATGCGTATAATAAACATATATGACATAATGACAGTAAACAAGGAGAACCAACCCAATCATATCACTCGGTTGACAAATATTCTGAAAACATGCATTGTTCTGGGGTGACTGCTTCAATATGCTTATTGTTTGATATAAAACTTATCACTGTTTTATGAACATATCATTTAAATTAATTTAATGTGATAAATAAGTAGTCTAGTAACCTTTTCATTTTGAGAAACTTAAAAATATTGGCTGGAAGAGAGACAGTCAGTGATTATTCTGCTCCTGACATAAAAACCCTTCTCAAGAAAACTAGAAAACTGACATGCTTTAAAACACTGAACCAAGTAAGGATTAGTAAGCAACTAAATTGAAAGATTTCTTTTTGTATATATAATTTTTATTAAGGATTTTAATTACAATAGAAGAGATCATCTTATCTGTATTATTTGTCTCTTATCTATAGCAAATCTATAAAGCATCATTTTTTTTTCAATCCTAGTGTCAGAAGAAGTCCATTAAGAGTTATCAAAAATAAGAACAAATATTATTTTAACTTTGATCAAATAAACAAACGTTATATCCCTTTCTTTTACTTCCAGCAGCTTTTTATATACTTTTAATTAAAGTTTATGAATACAAGGATTCGTAATACAAGAATACAAGAATAATGAAAACAATGTAAACAAAAAAGAATATAAAAAATCATAAAAATGCAGAAAAAAATAATTAAAGAAAGAAAAAACATATAAAAAATTACTCTTCCCTACCTCCAGACAAGTACAGACAACTTCACTAACTTACCACCTTCTCTGATATTTCTATAAAACACGTCATCTTCCCTATCCAATTTCTTATCCATAAGTCATAAAACCTCATCATTCAATCCTAATCAACTACCAGAGTACCAGAAATAATAGCACATATATTTTAACCTTAATTATTAAACCAGTTTATATTCCTTTTCTTTACATGTTACTTCCAGAGTCACTTCTCAGGAGATGGGCAGCTATATAAACTTGATAAATTAAAAACCCTGCAGCCCAGAGCAACAATTAAATGCCCAAACAGCCGCTGCTTTAGTTCTACAGATGAATTATTGAGTCTGTCATCTGCACGTCCATAACTGTCTGGTTTGGTTCTCAACCCAACAAGACAGACATGGACTTCAACGGATAATTAGAACTGCAGAAAAAACAATTGCTACCAACCTGCCTTCCATTGAGGATCTGTATACTGAACGAGTCAAAAAGAGGGCGCTGAAAATATCTACAGACCCCTCACATTTTAGACATAAATTGTTTCAACTTCTACCCTCAAAACGACTCTATAGAGCACTGCACACAAGTACAACTAGACACAAGAACAGTTTTTCCCCTCACGCCACCATTCTGCTAAACAACTAATTTCCACAATATTGTCTAACTATTTAGCAAGACATGATGATGATGATGATGATGATGATGTTAATCTTTGGTGAGATTCACAGCCCTTGGGGCTGGTTGGTAGCTCAACAGCTCGAATCCTAACCAAGGATCTAGGAACTGTTAAGGTAACGTCGGAGGATATAAGTTGTTCCAAGTAGGGTGGTTTTTTGTAGAGTCAGAATGTCCAAGTCAGGTAAATGTAGAATTTCCAAATAGCGAGGTAGCCCTTTAGGTATTGCTCCAAGGGCTCCAATTACAATCGGGACAACACTCGATTTCTTTTTCCACAATCGCTCAACCTCAATTTGCAAGTCCCGGTATTTTGTGACTTTTTCTTGCTGTTTATCTTCAATTCGCACATCACCAGGTATTGCAATGTCAATGAACCAAACTTTTTTCTTTTCAACTATTGTTGTGTCAGGTGTGTTGTAGGCCAAGTGCCTGTCAGTCTGGATTCTGAAGTCCCACAAGATCTTGCCTTTCTCATTCTCTAAAACCTTCTCAACCTGATGGTCCCAGTGGTTTTTGCTGCTGCTGCTGTTGTTGTTGTTGTTGTTGTTGTTGTTGTTGTTGTTATTATTATTATTATTATTATTATTATTATTATTATTATTATTATTATTCTCTTCCTTACTAGTTCCAACTTATTACTATAACCATGTTGCTTATATCTTTCAATTTATATATTTTTTGTTTCCTAATACAATTTGATAGCTTATTAGTAATCTTGACTATCAATAAGTGTTGTATCTTTTTATCCTTAATGAATGTATTTTATTCTCCTTATGTACACCAAAGACAAATTCCTTATGTGTCCAATCACATTTGGCCAATAAAGAATTCTATTCTATTCTATTCTATTCTATTCTATTCTATTCTATTCTATTCTATTCTATTCTATTCTATTCTATTCTATTCTATTCTATTCTAAAGAGATGCCTCGTAGCCCTTTGCTATATCAGATGCCAATTTTGCTTGACGTTTTTTTCAGGGAAAAGTATGCTATGATGTTTGACGAACCTGTCCTCCTGCAAGCCAGCTGGTGGTATGTCGCCTGGGCCCGGGTTTCTGGGCCCAGCAGCGACTGCGGCTCCCATGGACAAGCTTCCATTACTACGGATGACGGGTAAGTCCCCTTCCGCTTGGCACCTCTGAATCGGAGGGAGCATCCCCGGCCTCTAAATCTGTTTTCCTCTTGCAGGATTGTCTTCCAGTTTAAAAGTTCAAAGAAATCAAATAATGGCACAGACGTGAATGCAGGACAGATCCCTCAACTCTTATACAGGTAATGCTACATATCTTTTTTCCTTCTTTAAGCAAACATTTGAACCGAAAGTGTCATGTAACATTCAACAATGTAAGTTGTATGTTTTCACAGAAACACTTTCGTATTTTAA
>NC_138549.1:13880235-14052735 GCF_964273705.1 Natrix helvetica | reverse complement strand
CCGAGGTCTGAAGGGGTTCCAGTACACGGCCACCCTTCTGGATTTGGAAAGGCTAAGATTTGTCGGCACTTGCTGCTTGAGGTTACTACGTGTCTACACCTGTGAAATCTACCCCGTTTCAGGTAAGATGCTTTTGTTCTGACCTAGGCCTCCCAAGATCGTGAAGCAGACTCCTCGTTCCGATAAAACCACTTTTATTTAGGTTAAAGGGAATTCCTCTCCAGCAAAGTCCCAGCAAACAGTCTTTCATGAGATTTCACAACTACAGGCCTTTAACAGGCTTTGAGAGTTGCCACGACGATATCTTCCAAACGCCACGCTGTAGCAGCAATTACTTGGCAAGAGGTCAGGAACAGATCTTCACCCTAATGCATCAAACTAATTGTCTCCTGCAAACTCCCTTCCCCTTTTGCTCCTCTTTATTCCCTATGGGAGGGGCCATTCACTGTCCACCTGTGCCTTTACTCCTGAGTCGGCCCTTGTTCCTTAGCTGTTACCTTCTCCTGGCAGCTCTCAGCATGTACACACTGGGAACAGGCTCCAGCTGTTCTTCTGCCCCACTGATTTCTGATTCTGAAGGCAGCTGAAAACTGCCAGGCGCCCTTGGCCCCATCTCTGCCTCTGACACAGAGCCCTCATCAGAGCTTTCCCCAGACTCCAGGACTGCCCCATGTTCCTCCCCAACCTCCTCACTGTACAAATCTGCCGTCACCTCCTCTGGCCGCTGGCAGGCCACAACAGCTTTTTTTTTTTTTTTACTATTTTGAATGCACTTGCTTCCTAATGATACAGGGACCTCTTTTTAGTAAAACTGAGTTCATGGTGGAACAATTCACCTTATCCAGCCAGGAGGTGAAAAGGGGCTACTAGCTCTACAAATAGTTTCTCCTCTCCTCAATTTGGGGCAAAAGCAAAGGAACCAGGACATTGTCTATGAAATAAATAAATATGGCTATTGGTTTTGTATTGTGGGGAATACGCTAGGACAGGGGTGTCAAACTGGATTTCTTTGTGGGCCTGGTCAGTATTGTAGTTCTCCTCTGTGAGCTGGCCGGGGGAGTTGTGGAAATGGAACAGACGCCTCCTGCAGCGCCTACTGGCCAAAGTGGGGCTGTTTTGGCTGCCAGAGGCACTGCGGGCCAGTCCTTTGCTATTTCCAGGCCAGCCCCGTGGGTGAAATTTAAGCAGCCAGGGGCCTTGAGTTTGATACCCCTGAGCTAGGATATTGAACCCAGCTTAGAAGTTGATTTAAGGCATAGTCTTACTATGTTTGGCTTCATTTTTTGGACAAAGTGGAAAGCTTTGATTAATAGAAGGTAATTGTCTCTCTGAGGTCCTCCAAGAGAAGGACACATGGCCCAAAGGACTCATTGTCATTCTGGTTTAGTTACCTTCAGGGTGTATCCTTGTCCAGACAATTTTATTTTTTGCTGTGAGTTCTCACTAAGCTTTTGACTACCAATAAAAGAGAATATTTGTAGCTCAGAGTTGAAATGAGGGGGTCTTTCATGCTCTCTGAACTTGGTTGTTTTCTTGCAGATGTTTCATGAGCCAAACTAGTGTACCAAAGGGTTTGATGCCCATATGCAGTGACTAATAAAGGAGAACATTTGTAGTTCAGGGTTGAAAGCACTGAGGATGTTACCTAGTTTGGGTCACCAAATGTCTGCAAGAAAACAATCAAGCTCTAGAGAGCACCAAGGACCCCAAAACCCCTTGACTGCATTCCTAGCGTCACTTTCGTTACCGCTCTTTGCAGCCACCGCTAAAGCCGTTGTGGAAGAAAGCAGCAGGCTCGCAGACTGCATTGGGAAGACGAGAACCCTGCTGAGAAAAATCTTGTCAGAAGGAGTCGACCATTGCATGATCAAGTTGGACAATGACCCTCAAGGCTACCTCACTCAGCCCCTGAGCCTGCTGGAAGCTGCCCTCCAGGAATGTCACAATACCTTCACGGCCTGCTTTCACTCTTTCTACCCCACTCCGGCCTTGCAGTGGGCTTGCCTCTGTGATTTACTCAACTGCTTGGATCAGGTACTCAAAATCCCTTCCTTTGGCTTTTGAAGAGACGCTCTGGAAAGGTCTGGCTGTTTTCCAAAACCACTGAATTGCATTCTTCCATCAGATTGGCCCCAAATAGGCAGTTGATGCCTTCTCTTGCAGGGCAGGGCATTAACTGTAACAGAACACATTGCTGTTCTCAGTTGCCCAGTGCTCCTTTATCCTTCAAAGGTCTAAGTTTCCATTTTTACAAAGGTCAATAACTCTTAATGAGACGGAGAAAGAAAAGGAGTCTCCTTCACTTCCTTCTCTTCCAATTGTGCTTTCTTCTTAGTGTTTCTTCTCCATTGCTTCTCCCAGCACCATTTGTGCTCCAATGCCACCTTTAGCTTGTTTCTTGTCCCTCTTATTCATCCCTTCATCTTACCGTCCCTTCCTGGACAGAGGAACAAATTAACAGAGCTGGAAGGGACCTTGGAGGTCTCCTAGTCCAATGCCCTGCTCAAGCAGGGAACCCCATACCATTTGAGAGAAGTGGCTGTCCAGTCTATTCTTAAAAACCTCCAGTGTTGGAGCACCCACAACTTCTGGAGGAAAGCCATCCCACTGATTATATGTTCTCACTGTCAGAACATGTTGCTTTCTCCATTTTGCCACGAGCCGTGTTGACACAGCTGTGCAAGAGACACCAGAGCAGAATTCCTCCTCTTTGCAGCCAGAAGCCCTTCATTTTGTTCCAACCTGCTCTTTTTCCAGGACATCCAGGAAGCCAACTTCAAGACTTCAAGCAGCAGGCTGCTAGCAGCTGTAATGTCAGCGCTGTGCCACACCTCTGTGAAGCTCACCTCCATCTTCCCTATTGCTTACGATGGAGAAGCCTTGCTGTGTTCAGGAATAAAACAAGCCAGTACTGAGAATGACTCCGCGTTGGCCCATCGTTTTCCTCTTCTGGTGGCGCACATGGAAAAACTGAGCCAGGTATGTCTCTGCTGCAGAAATGCTTCAGCAGAGCCAACACAAGACGCAGTAAATCCTCACAATTGTTAATAGCATTAGTGTATAGGAGATGAGGCTGAGCCCGAGGGAGGGGTCAAATGTGTCATCAGTCTGGAGTCCTTTCGTTGCCATAAGAGGTCTCAGGCCAGCCTACCTTGAATTCCATTGACTTTTAACTACTGCCAATTTGTTTTTGACTGTTAGCAATTCAGATTCTTGTTGCTAGAGCTAGCATGCAACAAACCAGTATTCATTTGAACTGGCTTGACTTCCTGATTTTCCTGTGCTTGACATTTAGCTTTTTATTTTTTTCCCCCGTAAGGGAGAAGAACTCTTTAACTGTAGTTAGTGTCTTCTCTCAATAATAGTTGGGCCTTTGTTTTCATTGATTCAGAGCACAACAGTAGTGGGCAAGGAGTGCTTTATATACATTAATGCCTTATGTTTTGCACAAATGCTGCCTTAATAAAATTAATATTAGTTAATATTAATTAATATTAATTTTCCCCTGGCGCTTGACAGTATAATTTTCTGACCTGTTCATCATAGCAGCTAGGGTACCTGATAGACCCTACAGAAGCTCTGACCAAGCCAAGCAGGCGAAATCCAGAACAAATGTTCCAAAGACTTGAGTTAGCTTGAATTAGCTTTGATAGGTTTCTATCAGCTCCATCGTGGACACTTGGTTTAATTAGAGACCTGCCCTCCAATCAGGGCAATTTTTGCAATCTTGCTTCAGCCAATGACATTTTGTGATTTTTGAATGTAGGGAAAGTTTCTTGATTTCACATATTATTCCATCTCATTGCTGCTCCTGCTTAGCTTCTTCAGGTTGTCACACTGTTCTCCTAGGCAGTGCAAAAAAATCTCTCTCTGATAAATACATATATTCTTGTGATTTTAATAACAGAATGTTCAAGGATGAGCTCAGAGAGATAGGTTTACGGAGAAGCAAGAAAAACATCGGTTACTGTTATATCTATATGTCAACTCCCGAATTTAAACCTATATGACCTCAAGGTATACTGTTCCCTCAAGAGTTGGTCATCCCTTCTTATTTAATAGTTGTAACCTGCCATGACTATTACCACTTTATTTTTTGTGTATGAGCAGGACAGGAGGTGTCAAAAAAGGTGGTAGCTCTGACCATGCATTGTGTTACATTATGGATCATTTAATGTATCATTTAGTGTAATGGAGTGAGCTCCCATTACTTGTCCCAGCTTCTGCCAACTTAGCAGTTCGAAAGCATGTAAAAATGCAAGTAGAAAAATAGGGACCACCTTTGGTGGGAAGGTAACAGCGTTCCATGCGTCTTTGGCATTTAATTATGCTAGCCACATGACCACGGAGAGATCTTCGGACAGCTCTGGTTCTTCGGCTTTGAAACAGAGATGAGCACCGCACCCTAGAGTCTGGAACGAGTAGCACCTATGTGCAAGGGGAACCTTTACCTTTACCTAAAACCTCACAGTTTAGAGTTTGACTTCTGAATTCAGTCCAGAATTGTGTCACATTATGGGTCATTTTATCAGAATAACAAAGAGTTGGAAGGGATTTTGGAGGTCTTCTAGTCCAACCCCCTGGGGTAACCCAGGCTGATGCAGAAATTATGTCTTCAGCTAACGGTGGAAACTTGTCTTTCCTTTCCTTTTCCTCAACTAGCATTATACCAACAAGGTCAAAAGAAAGAAGCTGCTTTTGCCATTCTGCTGATTGATATACATATTCTTCAGCAAGGATCTAGTAGTAGCCCGGAGAGATCTATATCTCCTGAGGCGTTTTATCAGGTTACAAGCCCATTTATCAGGTTACAAGTGTTTTATCAGGTTACAAGCCCAGTTTACAGGCCCATCACAACAGAGACCCGCTGACACCAGAAATAACAGCTTAAAATTCAGTAACGGTACAGCAGAGTTGGAAGGGACTTGGAGGTCTTCTAGTCCAACCCCCTGCTCAAGCGCGAACCCCTGTAGCATTTCAAGGAAATGGTTGTCCAGTCTCTTCTTAAAAACCTCCAGTGTTGGGCCAACCACATGATGTGGAGGGAAGCCATTCCACTGACTGATCGTTTTAAAATGTCAGGAACATTCCCCTTAGTTCTTGGTTGCTTTTCTCCTTGACTACTTTTGAAGTCTGCATCTTTGGTTCTGCAGAGTGAAGAGAACATCTCCGGGATGACAAGTTTTCGCGAGGTCCTTGAGAAGATGTTGGTGATTGTAGTTTTACCTGTGAGAAACAGCCTGAGACGTGAAAATGAGCTGTTCTCTGCACATCTGGTTTCCAATACCTGTGGATTGCTTGCGAGTATTGTGAGCGAGCTCACAGCTTCTGCACTGGGATCTGAGGTAAGAAAGACTCACCAACTCTGACCTAACTTTTTGTTCACTTTTATTGATTTATTTGTGAAATTTATTTGCCGCCTATCTGACTGTGGGGCTGATCTTAGGTGGCTTACAACAATAAAAACAGAAAAATGAAAAGAAGTACTGAGTTTTCCCAAAAATAAGACAGGGTCTTATTTTCTTTTGACCCCCTGAAATAAGCGCTTGGCCTTATTTTTGAAGAGGTCTTACTATTTTTGAGGTGCAGGAGGCTTCTTGACCTCCGCCCGCGGTCCGCTGATCCAGAGGGGGCCAGAAGTTCTGTCTCTGTTTGTGGCACACTCTTGCCAGGCCTTGTATTGCTGGGCCTGCTGCTCTTTTTGCGACCGCCACTAAGAGATGGGGCACGGTAGCTAGGGTTTACGGTTGCGGCCTCTGCGAGGCCATTCCGCATGGATGGCAGGTGCCTGTGGAGCGCTTGGGGCATGTTCCCCCTCCCCCCCAGGAAATGACGGGGACCCGCTGTGCATGCATTTAAATATTTTAGGGGAGGGCTTATTTTCAGGGGAGTGTTTATTTTAGCGCAGGCGCTCAAAAGCCTGATTGGGCTTATTATCCGGAGAGGTCTTATTTTCGGGGAAACGGTATAAACATGGGAGTAGTGAAGTAATGGAACAATAGAATAAACAATGAATTGTTTTCTTCTTCGTTACATTAAAAGGAAATAAATTCCACAAACCGCTACTCTGTTCGTGAAATGTATTGAGCAAATGGCTATAAACGCGCCTGTAAGCCTAATTCCAGCATACTATTTTTTCCTCATGGCCTGCTAAGAGGACTTCAGGGAAACCTGAATATTCGATGCAGATATCCTTTTCTGATGATGCTTTTACTTTGATTTATTTTATTCCAGAAATAAAACGCTTCAGCTTTGGCTGCATTTTCCCAGGGCATTTTAAACAAAAGAGATTGTCAGTTTCTAGTGATATTTTTTGCAGAGAAGATTAATCAGACAGTTCACAGATGGTTGAGAGACTGGAAAAATGCATGACTGCACGACTTCCTTCATTGTTATGTCAGAAGCCTAATATTACCTCAAATCCTTTGCAGTCAAATCTCATCTTAATTTTGACTTTCTTCTCTCCAGGCCGATGGACTCGGCTCCCTGCATTCTGTCAAGTCCAGCCCAAATCGATTCACAAAAACCAGCCAGGGCAGGAGCTGGAACACTGGAAATGGCTCCCCGGACGCCATCTGTTTCTCCGTGGACAAACCGGGAGTCATCGTGGTCGGGTTCTCAGTTTACGGAGGAGGAGGGATCCACGAATACGAACTTGAAGTCCTGGTGGACGATGTACGTATGAACCGCACAGAGAGAATCAATCCAGCCTATTTCTGTGAAAACCATATTCAGTACCAGGTTGATGTTGCCTTTGCTCTTCAAACACATACACAGTCATTCTTTCACTCTTTCTACGGAATCACAATTTGTACCTCTCCATGTATGGGGAGACGTGCACTCTGCACTTCCCAATGTGCAGACAGATGCTAGCCTGCCATGTTTATATTTGGAAGTTATGGGGTACATTTGTTGAGGAACAAAACTAGACTTCATGAGTGTCTATGGAGATTCTCAGTCATCCAGGTCACAGTTGTCCCGAAGGTGTTTTTTTTCAAGAAAAGCTGGTGTCAGGGTTCCAAATAGCATCCAAAATTAAATCAGAGTCCAAGGCAATGTATTGCTCAAAGTCAAGATCTTGTCCCCATGCCCACAAGTCCATCACATGGTCCAAACTCCCACTGCCATGCTGGCAGTTCCACCCAGCCAGATCCGATCAGGTGCAGAGGTGCAAAGACAAAGGATGACCTTGGCTTTCTAGAAAGAATTTTGTTATGGCTATATATCATCTAACTCCATACAATCCCCCCTCCCACTTTCCCACAATAGAAAACACCTAGTAGAATAATAGATAGTGTGGCAGGTGAAAGTTCCAAAAGAAAAGATGGCTGCAGGCCTGACAACTGAACTTTCTGGTTTTTCTTTGAAGATGTGTCGCTTCTCATCCAAGAAGCTTCTTCAGCTCTGACTGGATGGTGGGTTAGGGTTAGGGATATTTGCATTCTTTTAGGGAGTGGTTGAGGCCACTTCATCTGTGTCCTCAGGGTCACCTGAGTGATGCAGATGGGTGTGGAGCCTCACCGACATCATCTGTCTCCAGTCTACAACACGGTCCTTTCAGCAGTTCCAAGAAGGTTCCACACCCATTTGCACTATTGTGAGGGCACAGACGAACCTCCAAGTGGCCTCAACCACTCGCTAAAAGAATGCAAATGACCAGCTGTCTCCCAGGAGTATAAATCCTTCCATTCCCCACCATGCAGTCAGAGCTGAAGAAGCTTCTTGGATGAGAAGCGAAATGGCTTCAAAGAAAAACCAGAAAATCCAGTTGCCTCTTGAAAAAAGCACCCTTGGGATATGATGAGTTTCAGTAGGATGAGAAGATTGAAAGCTCAGACCATTTATAGAATCGGGGTGTGCTTTTCCTTCCCTCTAGTGGTCTTTGCTGGGAATCGGGGCCATCTTCCTTTCATATAAATAGGATAAATCTCTTTCATGCCTTTCTATGCGTACAAGTGTGTGTGGGAAGGGAAAGAAGAAATTGTCCATCCCCAGGAGCGTTTTAAGCACCTGCTTTGAATTTACTCCGGTGTGGATTTGTGTGGCATCCATAACACTTTTAAGATAATTTTTTTTAAAAAAAAAACATGCTTATAGGATAGAAGTTCTGACTTTTATACTGTTCGTTTGTATTATTGTTGGTATTAACACTATAGCTGCATTAAAATGATCTTTTAAATTTAGAGTGATCATACAGGAGATTCAACTCATTCCCATAGATGGACATCTTTAGAATTAGTTAAAGGAACATATACCACAGATGATTCTCCGAGCGAGATGGCGGAAATTAAACTTGACAAAGTCGTTCCTCTGAAGGTAAATGCAGCAATATATTTTCCTGCAGAAAATCTAAAATATCTTGAAGACCAAGGCTTCTAACCACCTAGCAAGTTAATTGTTCCTGGCTTTACTTCTGATCAGCCAAGGCAGCCGTGGGAAACGTCATTCCTTTAGGGCAGTACGGTGTTCTTTAAGTTGTTTAGGGTGCAGGAAATGTGACTGGGAGCATAAGGAGGAAATGGATACAGCGGGCCAAAATTAATGCTCCATCTTTTGGTTTAGAGCAGGGGTGTCCAAACTTGGGAACTTTAAGACTTGTGGACTTCAACTCCCAGAATTCCCCAGCCAGCATGGGAGTTGAAGTCCACAAGTCTTAAAGTTCCCAAGTTTGGACACCCCTGGTTTAGAGAATTATGCAAAATAGATGGGCTAAATGTCCCAGATTTTTGTCTACCAAGTTTAAGCATTGTATAGTTTCGGACAACTCTACCGAGCCTTCATGACCAAAAGTCGTCCCCATCCTTTTCTTTTCTTTTCTTATTTTTTTCTTATTGTATATTTTATTTTAAATTTTATTTCATGTATTTATTTATTATTTTATTATTGTATTTTATTATTGTATTTTATCTTATTATTTCTATAGCTGCCCATCTCAGCAAATGACTCTGGGCAGCTCACAACTCAAAACATATATTAAAATTTGAATTTTAAAAACATTTAAAAACAATAAAAGCAAAACAGTAACAAAGCATTATAAGGGTAACAAAAAAAACCACATTAAAACCGGAGGTGGTGGTATTCACTTAACTTCTCTACTGGTTTGCCAATGTGAGCGTCTGCGCATGCGCTCAGCCTTCCGTGTATGCGCTTTGCCTTAAAAAAAGGCCAAATGGGATGCCATAGAGCGGGGGCAAATGGGCAGGGCCACCCGTGATTTCCGCTACCGGTTCAGGCGAACCTGTCCGAACTGGCAGAATACCAGTTCTGATTAAAACGCCTAATTTGAACTACTTAACAGAAGCAAGATACCTGGCCTTTTAACAGTAAAGCTAGGATGCAAGGCCCTTGGTGTTATATAGCACCCCGGGTTCAGCAGCGGGCCCAGATTTTTAGAGCTTTATAGAAGGCTTACAGGGATCCAGCCCATTGTAATCTCCGAAAGGATGTTCCACAGTGCAGGGGCCACTGCAGGAAAAGTTAGCTATGTAACCATGTTACAATAGAATAGCAGAAAACAGATGTAATTCAAAGATTTGTACGTCTCATAATAAATGGATTAATAATGGTGTTTCAGCAAGAATAGTACATTAAGACTGACATTTAAAATAGCCCCTTTTCACATTGTAACAATATGAATGCTATCTTTAAAGCTCTGCTGTACTGAAATCAATGAAAAAAACCTTACTCTGGCTTTAATGTTTGCAGGAGAACATGAAGTACGCTGTCCGTCTGAGAAATTATGGGAGCCGCACAGCAAATGGGGACGGAGGCATGACCACTGTCCAGTGTCCGGACGGCGTGACGTTCACTTTTAGCACTTGCAGTTTGAGCAGCAACGGCACCAATCAGACCCGGGGCCAAATTCCACAGATCCTTTATTATAGGTATCTGTGACAAAGGAGTTTTATTGGGTGTTCTCTTTAAACACAGCCAAGATGAATGCATTTCAATGAATGTGATGTTGTGTTAGTCATTTGTAGGAAAGTGTACTTTATTTACTTGCTGCATTTTGAAGACACCTGACTCCAAAAAGATCATGGGTAACATTTAAAAGAATGTATAGTAATTTGCATCGGCATGAAGATTTGAAGCAAAAAAAAAAATCTTGCAAAAAGGGAAATACATTCAGCATGTTCTTTTGCACCGCCTGTGGTGGTGCTGTGGGCTAGAGGTGAAGATACTTGCCTCCCACTCAGAAGGTTGAGAGTTCAATCCTAGGCAGTGGCAGATGTTTCTCTCTCTAGGCACAGAGAGATAATATCTGCTGTGAACTCCACATAGGCATCAGGAAGAGCATCTAGCCAGTAAATGCTCGGCTCCACCTTTTTTTTTTTTTGAGGATTTAAAAAAAATTCTTTTTTAACATACATATAATATAATCCAAAGCTTACCTATACATGTTAACAAACATTTTTGAGTATTCAATAGTATATCGAGGAGGAGAGCTGAAGACGAAATAGACTATAATATGGAAAATAGATGAGCAAATAAAAATTGAAGAGGCTTAATGGCCCCGACTCCACCTCGAAGCAAGGGATTACGTCGTCATTAAAAGAAAACAAAATATTTTCCCATGTTCTGATGAGGGTTGTGATGCCCACACCTAGGTCTATTACGGTACTAGTTTGCTTCTCTGACTGACTTTTTTCCGTTTTCCAGAAGCGAGTACGATGGAGATTTGCAATCTCAGCTCTTAAATAAGGCCAACGAAGAAGATAAGAATTGTACCCGAGCACTTTCTGTTGTGAGCGCAGTGGTCCGAGCGGCGAAAGATCTCCTGCACAGAGCTCTTGCTGTAGATGGTAAGAAGATGTTTTAAATTACCTTAAGAACCTCGGAATGAATTATTTCAGTCCCTTAATTTGCTCTCACCATCTAGGCAGCAAAAAACCCCAAAAAGGCAGCAGCAGCAGCAGCAGGAGCCGTTTTCCTTGGCTTCCTTTGTAGTAGAGTGGATCAGAGGTTTTTGCTTGGATGTTCTCCATGTGGAGATCTACAGAATAATAGCAGCTTAGCTTTGTCATCGCCAATGATCAGTTAATGATCTCTGAAATAGTTAGGGAAATAAGAGGCACAGAGTGTACATTTTGTCTGAAGGTGGAGAAAGGAGATGGATGGGAATGACCAGAGTTGTAAATGTCGATGGAGATTCTCAAGTCATCCAAGTCATGGTTGTCCCAAAGGTGCTTTTTCAAAAGACAACTGGACTTCCTTTGTTTTCCTGGAAGACAATTCGCTTCTCATCCAAGAAGCTTCTTCTGATCAGGTCGATTCAGAATTGAAGTTCAGAATTGAAGAAGCTTCTTGGATGAGAAGCGAAATGTCTTCAGGGAAAAAGCAAGTCCAGTTGCCATTTGAAAAAACCAGACTGCAGCTGTTGCTTGGGTGGGGCATGATGGGCTCAGCGGGCAACTGCAGTGAAAGAGAAGCTGGATTGTCTCTGTAGTAACGAAGCTCCAATAAAGGAGAACATTTGTAGCTCAGGGTTGAAATGAGGGGTCCTTGGTGCTCTCTGAGCTTGGTGGTTTTCTTGCAGATGTTTCATTACCCAAACTAGGTCACTCATGGGCTCTAGTGTCTCATCAGTGCATCACCAGGGACAATGCAACATCTGCAAGAAAATAACCAAGCTCAGAGAGCATCAAGGATCCCTCATTATCGAAGGTGAAGGTGAGGTTTCAAGGAGACAGTGCAAGGTCTTAACTATTTCAGGGGGTCATGTGTTCTTCCACAAACAGTCTTCATGCTTGAACCACTTTTTCATTTGTAGCTGAGGACATCCCTGAGCTGCTGAGCTCGTCCAGCCTCTTTTCTATGCTCCTTCCTCTGATGATAGCCCACATAGAACCCGTCGCAGCAGCGATTCCCAAGGTACGTTCGGACAATTTGTAGGCGTTACTGACCTCGGAAGGATGGAAGGCTGAATCAACCTTAAGCCCCAATGAGGATCGAACTCCAGGCTGTGAGCAGAGTTTGCTTGTAACCCTGCACTTTAACCATTGTACCACCAGGGGTCCCGCTATTTACGGTTCCTATTTGATAGTCCTAGGCGATTCCCAACAAGACCAATAAAAGAAACCTATCCTCGGTCCAAAGGAGCATCCCTATTTCCTGCCATGGTGCTATAACTTTAGTCAGCTCACATGCCTCCATCTCAAGGGAGGGATTGAAAAACATTAGCAACTGGTTCTCTGCCCAGTTGCTGAGTGGGCGTGGCCTACCGGAGGGAGGGGTGTTTTCGCCCTCCCCAGGCTCCGGAGGCTTTTCCCGAGCTTCCAGGAGAGCAAAAACGGTCTCCCCCCAGGCCCGTTTTCATCCTCCCAGAGTTTCTTTGTGGGCCCTGCACTTACCTGGCATGATGAACGGACCACATGGAGACTCCCGGGAGGGGCGAGGTGGGGTGGGCAGAGGCAGTCGGTTCTTGCAACAACTTGTTCGGCGAACCAGTGCGAACGAATGAATCCCCACCCCTGCTCCATCTGCCTTTTGTCACCCTGCAGGTAGCCATGGAGGTTTTTGGCCTGGTTCAGCAGCTGCTTCCCTCCGTCGCGGTGCTGAACCAGAAGTACACCCCTCTGGCCTTTAATCCCAATCAGTCCACCGACAGCACCACCGGCAACCAGCCTGAGCAAGGCCTTTCCGCATGCACCACCTCTAACCACTATGCCGTCATTGAGAGCGAACATCCTTACAAGCCAGCGTGCGTCACCCACTACAAGGTGAGCTTCCCGTAATCCCCATCGTTGGGGCATTGGGTGGTTTTCAGGGTCTTTTAATTTGCTGGGTAAGTCAGTTTCAGGTCATGGAGGCCTGGAGCAGTTAGCGAAAACGTTAACGGCAAACGCCTCCCTAGCAGCCGAACTCAGCACTCTCCAGCAAAGGAAATGTAGGTTTACATGAGGAATCCTGGTCTGAATGCATACATCATCCCTCCAGATGTCATTTACCCTGGCATCCTTGGATTACCTGGGAAATGAAATGAAATAAGGGAAAGGATGGTTAGAGCAGAAGAGCAGGAACATATAAGAGCCTGCAAAATGATGATATGGGCAACATAGCCTTCTTTTTTTAAAAAAAAAGAGGGAAAAAAAGAAAATCGTATTTAGATTTTAAAAAGGTTAAAGTAACACCAGATTTAAAAAACAAACAAAGGTAGGAAACAACAAATAAAACATTCAAAAGAAAAAGGTACATTTTTTTAAAAAAGGCTAACACCTATACACATATTGTCCTCTAGTTGATTGCTGATTACAACAGTATTAGGCTCCCACCCCTTGCAAAACAGGCCCAAAGACTTTTAAATTGCTAATTCTGTTTACAAGTTGTTAACCTGTCATCTATATACTATATTAATAACCAAATAATTAACAGGAAAAACAGACAAGATTAAAATTCCAAACCCTTCTGTTAACAAACTGTTATTATAATCAGCTAGTAGAAAATTTACAACGGCTTCTTAACTATCTCAAACCATTCCCAAAATTAACCCTGATTGATCCTGGATCAAATATCCATGTTTGTTTCTTAATACCACGCCTTATCAATTGCTATCCGATTAAATACCAGAAACCATATCTCCAAAGTCAGTTTTCTTACTTCTGCCTGACTGTTATGGATAGATTGTGACAATGTTTAGGGCAATGTTTCCCAACCTTTTTTTGGCCATGCCCCACCTTAGCATCTTTAAAATCCTGATTGCCCTCCCCCCCTCACCAATTAAAGCCATTAATTTTGTTTAAATAAGATTCAAATTGCTCCCATTAAAAATCAAATTGCCCCCCCTGTGGGGCATGGGACCAATGGTTTAGAGCAGTGATGGCGAACCTTTTTGGGCTCCCGTGCCAAAAGCGGGGGGAGCGCAGGGGGGTCGTAGGCAGGCGTGCCATACCCATAATGCTATGCGCGCGACACCCCCCGTTGCACATGCGCGCAAACACGCCCTGCGCATGCGTGTGACCCCTCCCTTTTGGCAAGCGATAGACCCGTTTTTCACCCTCCCCAGGCTCGAGAAGCTTTCAAGGAGCTTGGGGAGGGTGAAAACAGCCTCCCCCACCCTCCCGAGGCTCTTTGCTGTCTCTCGGACTGCACTGGGGGAGAAGCATTTGCAATCGGTGTCTGCCCTGCCCACCTCCCCCACGGCAGCTTCTCCTTCTTCTGGCTGCTCCAGCATCTCAGCCAGAAGCAGCACTGTGACAGCCGCTGGGGGTGAGGGGGCGACGGAGGCAAGGATGGGCAAGGGTTCCCCCCCCCACCTGAGCAGACTTCTTCAGAGCTCCAGCCTGCAGCTCTGATGAGGATCCGCGGTCTGGAGCACTGCCGCTTCCAGCCAGGATATATTCTGCCAGATCCTCAGCGGCGACATTATGCGGGTAGCTCGCCTTCCTGCCAGCAGCTCATCCAGTATCCCAGCTGGAAGCAGCAGCACAACAATCGCTGTTACCAGGGGCGAAGGGGTGGCGGTGGAGGGAACGGGCGACCACCGCCCCTTCATCCTCTCCCCAACAGCGGCTGTTGCGCTTCTGCTTCCAGCCGGGATGCTGGCAGAGAGGAGAGCTACCCGAATAAAGACACCACCGAGGGTCTGGCAGAATATATCCCGGCTGGAAGAAGCAGTGCAACAGCAAAGGAGTAGCGATGGCAAGGACGGGCAGTCCCAGGCGTCCCCCCCCCCCCCCGCCTGAGCAGACTTCTTCAGAGCTCCAGCCTGCAGCTCTGATGAGGATCCACGGTCTGGAGCGCTTCTGCTTCCAGCCGGGATATATTCTGCCAGATCCTCAGTGGCGACATTATGCGGGTAGCTCGCCTTCCTGCCAGCAGCTCATCCAGTGTCCCAGCTGGAAGCAGCAGCACAACAATCGCTGTTACCAGGGGCGAAGGGGTGGCGGTGGAGAGAACGGGCAACCACCGCCCCTTCATCCTCTCCCCAACAGCGGCTGTTGCACTTCTGCTTCCAGCCGGGATGCTGGCAGAGAGGAGAGCTACCCGCATAAAGACACCACCGAGGGTCTGGCAGAATATATCCCGGCTGGAAGAAGCAGCGCAACAGCAAAGGAGTAGCGATGGCAAGGATGGGCAGTCCCAGGCGTCCCCCCCCCCGCCTGAGCAGACTTCTTCAGAGCTCCAGCCTGCAGCTCTGATGAGGATCCACGGTCTGGAGCGCTGCCGCTTCCAGCCGGGATATATTCTGCCAGACCCTCGGCGGCGCCTTTATGCAGGTAGCTCGCCTCCCCGCCAGCAGCTCCTACGCCAGCATCCCGCCTGGAAGCGGAAGCGCAACAGCCGCTGTTGGGGAAGAGACAAAGGGGCGGCGGTCGCCCGTTCTCGCCACCGCCACCCCTTCGCCCCTGGTAACGGTGACTGTTGTGCTGCTGCTTCCAGCCGGTGGCTTCCCGGTTGCTTCTATGCAAGAAGCCCACTCACGCGGGGGAGGGAGGGAAGCCCCGACCATAGCTCTACTAAGAAGCGATGGCCAGGAACCCCGCTCTGTGTCTTTGGGCACGCGCGGCCGTTGCTCTTCCTGTTGCTGGTTTTTTGTGTGCATGCATGCCAGGAACCAGATCACCAAATGGCCGACACGCATGTGCACCCTGGAAACAAAAAGATCATTTTCCTAGCGTGCGCATGCGCACCGGGCGGCTCCACTTCTGCTTTCTGGCACGCCAATGCGTGTCAAGACCAGCTGGCTGCTGCGCCCGAACCCGGAAGAGGAACTGGAGATGGCTCCGCGTGCCAGGAGAAATGGCTCTGCGTGCCACTTCCGGCACGCGTGCCATAGGTTCGCCATCACAGGTTTAGAGTGAAGTGCTCTTTTTCTGCATTGGTGAGCAGCAAAAGCTCCTCTTCAGGTAGCTTTAATGATTTGAGTTGATATCATTCTGTTGACCAAATCACTCGAATTCTGTATGGGCAGGATCATAATGGGATGATTGGCGTACAGATAATCCTCGAGTTATGACCACAATTGAGCACAAAATTTAGGTTGTTAAGTGAGACATTTATTAAGTGAGCTTTGCCCCATTTTACGACCTTTCTAGCCACAGTTGTTAAGCGAATCATTGCCGTTGTAAAGTCAGTAACACAGCTGTTAAGTGAATCTGGCTTCCCCATTGACGTTGCTTGTCAGAAGGTCGCAAAAGCTGGTCACATAACCTCAGGACACTGCAACCGTCATAAATATGAACCAATTGCCAAGTATCCGAATTTTAATCATGAAGATGCTGCAAAGTTGTGAAAAATGGTCATAAGTCACTTTTTTTCTGTTCTGTTGTAACTTTGAACAAACTGTTGTTCAGTCGAAAACCACCTGTAGTGTTTTAGTGTCTAATGTTCAGGTAACAATGGCTTTGCATTGGGTCAGCCAAGCCAACAGCTTTTTGGGCAAAGACATCTTAAAACAATTTGCTTGGTTATATAGAAATCATTCGGTGTCATGAGATTAAACTAGGGGAAGGCATACCTTTATATTACTCATCCTCACGTTTTAAATTAGAACCAAGCCAGACAAGGGCAGTAAACGCAACTGATCAGCTTTTAACTATGGATATAAACATGGAGGACTGTGATTTTCTCCACAGTGGGTCTCTCTGCATGACTTGCAGATTCAGTGTCTCCAAAGAGTGCAGCACGTTGTGATGACCCAGGGCCGGGCAAAAAGCTAACACAAACAGCTGGCAGTTCAAGCCACGCCTTTATTGCTCCAAATTCCCCTTTTCTGGCAAGTCCCAGAGCAGAGTGATAACAAACCCCCATACGAATCTCAAGCAGCCTCTGGCTGCAATTAGTCCAGCCCAGCGCTGTCTGCACCAAAGCTGCATAGCAATAAAGCCAAATTTATTTGGCAAATTAAGGGCAAATCAAGGAGTTCAGGAAACAAAAGATCCAGGTAATTAGTCCAGAATGCCAGAAGGAATGCAAGGACTCTTGGAAAGTTCAAACATCGGCAACTCTTGAGGAACTCAGTATTTGTTCCTGACAAATGCCCCTCCCCACAGCACCTCCTTAAGTCTCATTCCCCAGGTATGCCTTGTGAAAAATGGGAGGGGCACTCTTCTTCTGAGTAGCCTGCTCAGTCTGCGCTGTTCATGACTTCTCTCCACTCTCCAAGCCCTTGGATCAGGAGGGGGTGGTCCTTGCCCCTCGGCTGAGCTGTCTCTCATGTTCATCCTGTCCCTGTGCCTCCCTGCCTACAATCTGCCCTAATCCTGAAAGGCCCTTCCCTTCCCCATTTTCTTCTGAAAATAACAAAGCCAGCCCCTCAATCTCTGTCAGCCCAGGTTCCAGCTCATCTTCCCCCATAGATTCAGGCTCCGACGGGGGCATAAAACATGTATTTGGGCCAGGACTCCTAGGACCATGATGGTGAGCGTATGGTAGGCAGAGCTCTCTCTCTCTCTCTGAGGGAACGCGAGCCATCGGCCAGCTCAGTGCCACTACTCATGGGCGTGCTCCTCCTGCCAACCAGCTGATTTTCAGATCTCTGCCACGCATGTAGGAGACGCACGCGCATGCATTGGGGACAGGAGGAGCACGGAGTGTGTGCTGTGCGCCCTCCCCCGCACTCTGTTTTTGGTCCCAGGAGGCTTCAGGGAGGCCTGCTAGGCCCAAAATGGGGCGCGGGGGTCGTGCATGAATGCGCAGGGGGGCAGGGGCACGCAAGGGATGTTGCGAGCAGTTGCCACACACACACACTCTGTCACGAGTGTGCAAGCACTTTTGGCCCGTGAGGAGAAAAAGGTTAGCCATCGCTGTCGTAGGATGTGATAATCAGGCATGCATCCTGAGGCTGGTTCAGCAGATGTCAATTTCATCCAGTCGTGGTGGCAGCAGAAAAGTTCTTTGTACTTCCCTCTTCTGTTTTGTTTTGTTTTTTTAGGTGACCTTTCCGGAATGTGTCAGGTGGATCTCGATAGAGTTTGATAGCCAGTGTGGAACGGCTCAGTCGGAGGACGTTCTCCGCTTGCTCATTCCTGCGCGAGTCCTCCAGTTTTCAGGATTTGTACCCAAGCAGGCATCTGTCCATGAAAACCTTAACTCCTGGATAGAACTGAAAAAGTTTTCTGGCTTGTCAGGTTGGCCCACAATGGTGTTAGTGCTACCAGGTAATTCTCATTTTTAAACATGTGGTTGAGAATGGCTGGACGGGGGAGAAAAAATCACTTAAGCGAATTCGAGAAAGTTCATTTGGATTTCACCCCGATGAAAAGAACAACTTTATTAACGTGAAGATGTTTTAGTGCGTTGGTTGCTATTAAATTATTTTTTTCACTTTTTTCCCCACTTGGACCGTTTAATCTATCCTTCTGTTAATGGTTCAGTAGTCAGGAAATTTAAAGCTTCATATTGGTGACCTACAAGTGAGTGGTACGGTGCCTAGAGGTGAAGCTCTCGCCTCACAATCAGGAGGCTGTGAGTTCTATCCTAGGTAGCGGCAGATATTTCTCTCTCTGGACACAATGAGAATTTATCTGCTGAACAAAACTCTGGATTGACGACAGGAAGGGCATCCGGCCAGTAAACACTCAGCTTCATTCAGTTGGCCAGACTCCACCCCTCAAGGGATTATGGGTTTGTTAAAAGAAGATGGTGATACTGGTGACTTACAAATGAATTTTGCAAAAAGAAAAAAAAAATTCTCCAGCGTTTTGGGATTAAGTCATTCTGTTTTTGCAATCAAGATAGTATGGAGTGATCAGGAAACTGCCTGGTTCCCATGGCAAGTGCCATTCCAGAGTGGTGCTAACCGGTTATTGAGACAGAGTTTTGTCTGCCATACGTGGAAAAAAGTTGGATGTGTGCCAAGACTCACAAGCTTAATCACACACACTTTTCCATTCAGTTGTAAGCAGCTTAGTTGCTCAATTTTATTTTGTTGCTAACTGTGCTGCTTCCCTCTAGGCAATGAAGCCCTCTTCTCACTGGAAACCGCATCAGATTACGTAAAGGATGAAAAGGCTTCTTTTTATGGCTTCAAGTGTTTTGCCATAGGATATGAATTTAGTCCTGGACCTGAAGAAGTAAGTACTGACATCTTGAGAAAATGGGCAGGGGCAGAAAGGCTTCTGGAGATGGGAGCGCCAAGAGAGCTTATGGATGGTGCTGTGATGGTCTGCCATCGGCCAGCGGAGTTGGCAGCAGAGTCGGACAGTGAGGAGGTTGAGGAGGAGCATGGGCCTGTCCTGGAGGCTGGGGAAGGCTCGGACGAGGGCTCTGCTTCGGAAGCAGAGAGGGGGCCAAGGCCATCTGGCCCTGATCAGGTGCCTACAGAGCTAGACAGCAGTGAGGCAGAAGAACAGCTGGAGCCTGTTCCCAGTGTGCGCATGCGCAGAGCTGCCAGAAGAAAAGAACAACTCAGAAATCAGGGTTGACTTGGGAGTAAAGTCACAGGTGAAAGGTGATTGGCTCCTCCCATAGGAGATAAAAGAGGGGCGAAAGGGGAGTGGGCTTTTGCAGGTTATTAGATTCGTTTCAGGAGTGTGAAGATCTGTCCGTGAATCTCAGAGACTCTGTGCCCAGTCTCTCTTTGCACAGCACTGTGTTTGAAAAACATTTACATGGCAGCTTTCCAAGATAGATAAGGTCTGTGGTCATAAATATTCCTTTGAAAGACTGATTGTCAAGTCTTGCTGAATGTCAATGAGAGGAATTCACATTCATTTAATAAAAAGGGTTTTGTTGGGACCAAGACTCTACCTCGTGCTTTTTGGGGAAGCCTAGATCAGAACAGGTCCTTTAAAAGCAACTTGGGGACTCCTGCTTTCAGAGCTTTGCAAGTCAGTGCCAGCGTTTTGAAAGAAAAGTGAGGCCTACTGTAGGAAAGAGAACCAACCATCTAGGCCAGGGGTGTCAAACTCAATTTCATTGAGGGACGCATCAGGATTGTGTTTGACTTCGGAGTGGGGTGGGAGGCATGGCCAGGGTGGATTGGATGTCACTCGTGGCAGGGGTGTCTATGGTGCTCTTCCAGCAAAAACAGGCTCCGAACTCCATTTTCGGCTAGAATGGCTTCCGGCAACCGTCTGCCAGCGAAAACAGAGCTCGGGAGGAACACGTGGCCCTTATAAGCTTTGTTTTCAGTTGGGATGGCTCCCTGTAACCTTCTGCCATAAGAAACAGAGCTCGGGTGTGCCACACGCGGCTCTCCCAAGCTCTATTTTTGCAGCATAAGCATCACCGGGCAGTCCTTTGCTGTTTCCAGGGTAGCCCTGCAGGCCAGATCTAAGCACCTCACGGGTCAGTCCTGGCCCACAGATCTTGAGTGTCAGGCCTGGAAGCCATCTTTTACATTTGGGCCTTCACGCCTGCTACATTTTCTCCTGTGGGGAAATGGCAGGGGGGGGGGTGTTATATGGAGTACGGGTGATATATAGTCAAAATAACGTTCCTTTCTCAGAGAGTGGAGGACCCCTTGCCCTGCAGCTGCGATGGTGTGACTTGGAGGCATCTCCACTTTTGGGCCATGCGATGGACATGTGGGTGCTGGGCAGGGACTTGAACTTTCGTTTGGGTGGGGAAAACCTGGAAACTTTCAGATTCAGGTTTTCTCAGATGTGCCAATATGACATCTCTAATAAAATGGAACTTTGAGGAACTTCAAGTCTTCTTTCGTTGGGGGGGTCTTACTTGGAAACCTGACATTGAGTTTGACGCCCCTGATCTAGGCCATCTTGTGTGAGGGACAGGCTTTTGGGTGGACCTAAATAAAGAGTTTTTACCTCGTCTCTTTCATTTGTTTCAAGGGTATCGTTCAGCTTGAGAAAGAGCTGGCCAACCTAGGAGGCGCCTGTGCTGCAGCTCTAATGAAAAAGGATCTCGTCCTTCCTATTGGTAGGTGATCCATTAAGGATCTGTTGGAGGTGGGGGGGAGATTTGGCACGGGGCTTGGGGAATAGTAAGGCAAGAGTTGGGCCAGGATGTTAATGGATCCCAGTGTCCCTAAAGTTGCTGTGTGGGTGATGAGATTTTGCAAGGGGTCTTGACTTGCTTCTTTTAATTGATCTTGATTCATGGGTTCATCCTGGTTTGCTGCCCAGAGTTCCATCAGTGAGATGAGCAACCATATAACTTGGTTAATCAATAAATTCTAAAAATTTATTAGGGGCATAGGGAAAAGGGTCTGTATCCTTTCGGAATATATATTGATGGTGTGTTATTATTTTCTATTTGTGAACAGGCAATGAATTGGAGGAAGATCTTGAGATGCTGGAAGAGGCGGCTCTGCAGGTAGACCAGATCTGTCCTTCCCTCTTGGATCGTGGGACATCCCATGTCTCCTTCTCTTTTTAGGCCCCATCCATACAAACAATTCTCTGTCCCTTTCAGAATCAAACTTGTATTTTTCTGTTATGCACACAAAGAGAATTTCTGGATACCGTGAAGTGATTAACCCTATCAGGGTTTGGGAGGGTGGCTGCATGAAGGGTATGGTCACTTCTTTGCAGAATGCCTCAAGGAAATAGCAACAGCAATAGCGCTTAGACTTATATACCACTTCACGGCGCTTTTACAGCCCTTTACTCTTAAGTGGTTTGGAGACTCATCCTACACCCCAAACAAACTGGGTCTTTGTTTGACCGACCTCGGGAGGATGGAAGGCCGAGTCAACTTTGAGCCTGGTCAGGATCGAACTGTGTTAAAATATTCATGACTGGGAGAGACATGGGAACAAGATCAGCCAATGAATAGGCATAGCAACTAAGTCAGCCAATGGGAGCTTAAACAGATCTGAGTCTGTGCCGTTGAAAGAATCAGCCTGCAATATATCAATAGCACTTACTTATATACCACTTCTCAGCACTTTACAGCCCTCTCTAAGCGGTTTACAGAGTCAGCATATTGCCCCCATCAATCTGGGTCCTCCTTTTACCCACCTCGGAAAGATGGAAGCCTAAGTCAATCTTGAGGCTGGTGAGATTTGAACTGCCGAATTGCAGTCAGCTGGCAGTCAGCAGAAGTAGCCTGCAGTACTGCACTCTAACCACTGCGCCACAATGGCTCATTCTGACTACTGCAGCCCCCGCTCCCCCCCCTCCCAAAAAAGCACAAACGCCCCTTCTGCTCCCTTCAGATCATTTTGAGGCCATTTCCAGACATCAGTATAAGGGATTTTAGAGCGCCTCCCCATGAAGAGTTGGCATTAAAATCATGCCAGTGGTGAAGTCATTGCAGTAGATTTTGTAACATTTATTTATTTATTTAAGTATGGCATCACTCTCAACAATTGCAGCAGCTTGGTTTCTTAGAAGTAAAATATGGGGGGGATATCACCAATAGTTGCATTTACTGTTGAAGTGATCTTGTTAGGAAAGGCAAGGGTAACATTGCTTTTCGTCTCTCCCAGGTGTGTAAATCTCACTCGGGCATCCTGGGTAAAGGGCTCGCCTTGTCTCACTCCCCGAGTATCTTGGAAGCACTTGAAGGAACGCTGCCCTTGCAAGTTCAGAGCAATGAACAGTCCTTCCTGGAGGATTTTATCTCCTGTATGCCGGGCTCCAGCGGTGGGAGACTTGCCAGGTACTGCAAGCTACCCCTCTCTTAGGACGCCTTTAGGATGAATTAAGGGGAACCGTCTGGAGGGGTATTTCTCCTTCCCAGTTTCAGAATAAACAGAGTTGGAAGGGACCTTGGAGATCTTCTAGCCCAACCCCCTTGCTCAGGCTTCAGACAAATGGTTATCCAACATCATCTTAAAAGCTTCCAATGTTGAGGCATTCCACAATTTAACTTAAAAACATCAAATTAATGGAACACCCACAACTTCTGGAGGTAGTTGATTAATTATTTAATAATTGTTTTAATAGTCTGATTAATTGTTCTCACTATCAGGAAGTTTCTCCTTAGTTCTAGTTCTTAGATTAGTTTCCATCCATTGCTTCTTCTCCTGCCCTCAGGTGCTTTGGAAAATAGCTTGACTCCCTCTTCTGTGTGGTACCCCTGAGATATCGGAACATTGCTATCATGTTACCCCTAGTTCTTCTTTTCATTAAACGAGATGTACTCAATTCCAGCAATCATTCTTTATATATTTTAGCCTTCAGTCTCACCTAATCAAGTCATGTGTGGATTGGGTGTGCCCTAAGACTTAAGTATGTTGGAAACTTTTAAGAAATGGAGATCAGGACCAGTCATTTGGGTCTGTTAACACTTGGAAGGAAATTACTGTTTAAAATGGCATAAATGGTGACTAAACATCAAAAGACAGCAACAAACAGTTTTACTGCAAAAGAAAAAAAAATAAGTTATTGTACTTTGCTAGAAATTATGTGTTCTTTCTTTGGGATGAAAAGGTTTAATTTCCAATTTATAATGGGTCATTACAAAAAAAAGAGGGAGTGGCATGGTGGCTCAGTTGTTAAGACGTTGACCTTGTTGGCTGTGAAGCTGACAGCCCAGGTTCGAGGCCTGAGCGCGATGCGACAGCCAAGGTCCCATTCCTTGCTCCGGCTCCTGCCAACCTAGGAGTTTGAAAGCATGGAAATACGAGTAGATAAATAGGTAGCAGGATTCCATAAGCTTCAGCATATAGTCTTGTTGATCACATGACCATAGAAACGTCTTCGGATGGCGCTGGCTCAATGGCCTTGAACCGGAGATGAATACCCTGTTTCCCCCAAAAATAAGACCTCCCCAGATAATAAGCCCAATTTGGGCTTATTCTGAGCGCATGCCCAAAAATAAGCCCTCCCCCAAAATATTGCAACACAACAGCAGCAGCCATGAGGTAATCACGCTTGTTACCTCCTGCACCTCAAAAATAATAGGACCTCCCCGAAAATAAGGCCAAGCGCTGATTTTGGGTATCAAAAGAAAATGAGATTCTGTGTTATTTTTGGAGAAACCCGGTACCATCCCCTAGAGTTAGCAACAACTAGCGGAGTAAAATCCACGGGGACTCCTTTTACTGCGATTTTCCTCTGCGGAGTCCGCGGAGGCAAGAATTTGAAAGGAGTGCTAAACGGTCTCCTCCATAGGTGGCTGCAACCAGATTCCTATGCGGATCCCCAGAAAACATCCTTGATCCTCAACAAAGACGACATCCGCTGTGGCTGGCCAACAATTGTCACCGTGCAAACCAAAGACCAATACGGTGAAGTGGTTCATGTGCCTAATATGAAGGTAGTTGGCTTATAGGAACGACAAAGAGGCTTTCCAGCCTAAGGCCCTCTCAGGAACGCAGCTCACAAATCTCCCCTGCGCGGAAATGATTTAACGGGATTACATCTATCGTTTTGTAAAACAGTTGCTGGTTTGAGACTGGCCTCCCTGTTCTAGAACTTGGAGCGTTGCGGGGATTTAGGAGCAATTTATATTTCAGCTGCATGATTCATAGCTGATTGTAGGATACTGTTGTGACCTGCCAGCGGCTAGCAGAGCTGGCAGCCGATTTGGACAGTGAGGAGGTTGGGGAGGAACATGGGCCAGTCCTGGAGTCTAGGGAAGGCTCTGATGAGGGCTCTGTGTCGGAGGCAGAGATGGGGCCAGAGCCATCTGACAGTTATCAGCTGCCTTCAGACATCAGTGAGGCAGACTAACAGCTGGAGCCAGTTCCCAGTGTGTGCATGCACAGAGTTGCCAGACAGAGGGAACAGCTAAAGAACAGGGGTTGACTTGGGAGTAAAGTCGCTGGTGGACAGTGAATGGCCCCTCCCATAGGGAATAAAAGAGGAGCGAAAGAGGAGGGGTATTTACAGGAGACAATTAGTTCATTCCTGCATTCTTGCCAAATATTGCGACATCTGTAAGATATCGGCCTGGCCACTCTCCAAGGTCGATAATTGTGAACTATCTTGAAAGACTGTGGGCTGGGACTTTGTTGGAGAGGAATTCACTGTAAATTAAATAAAAGGGATTTTATCGGGATGAGGACTCTGCTTCATGCTGCTGGGGAAGCCTAAGTCAGAACAGATACGCCATTTAGGGATTATGTAGAGTGCTTAAACAGCTCAGGATTTGGGGCTTACTTAGAATAACTTTATTGTCACTTTGAATGTACACTAATTGGCATACATTAAAATGAAATTTTGTTGCTTGCAGATGTCAAGGGCCACCACCTCCAGTGTACACTACATAATATACACTGCATACATTAAGGAAAGTCTTCATTGCCCATTCCTTTTTAAATGTGCAAAAACAATTTAAACCCCCTGTGGATTGCCTATAGCATGGGGGTGGGTGGGTTCATGTGTTTGACAGATTTCCTGCATTCATTTTCCTGCCATTGGCTTTTCTATCTGACACATCATCTTAGTAAGTCGAAGCAGTGAAAAGTCTGGCTTAACAAAGGCTTTTTTTTAGCCTTGCTACAAACAGAGAACAACAATTACATTTGTGAACGCTTTATGGTGATTTGAAAAGGTAGTTTGAAGACCAAAACGTGTTTGTATAATCCCTTGTCTGGGGTTTAGAATGACTTGCTGTTTTTATGGCGGTTGCCATCTCTCTTAATGAAATTTCCAGGTGGAAGTCAAAGCAATCCCAGTATCCCAGAAGAAAACTTCTCTGCAGCAGGAACAGGCTAAGAAAACACAGCGGGCCCCCGGCAGCCCTGTGGGAGCCACTGCTTCCGGACCAGAACTGACCTTCGGGGGACTCCCTTCCCCCAAGCTGGAAGCATCCTATGAGCCTATGATTGTCAAAGAAGCACGCTACATTTCTATAACAATGATGAAGGTAGGTGGCACCATTTAGGCCACAACAATTTGAAATACAGAATGGGGGAATTTTACCGTGCTTCCCCAAAAATAAGACAGGGTCTTATCTTCTTTTGACCACTGAAATAAGCACGTGGCCTTATTTTTGGGGAGGTCTTATTATTTTTGAAGTGCAGGAGGCAGAGAGTGTGGTCACCTCATGGCTGCTGCTGTGTTGCAATATTTTGGGGGAGGGCTTATTTTCAGGGGAGGGCTTATTTTAGTGCATGCGCTCAAAAGCCCGATTGGGCTTATTATCCGGGGAGGTCTTATTTTCGGGAAAACAGGGTAGAGGGTACAGGTAGTCCTTGACTTATGACTTCAATTGAGCCCCATATTTTTGTTGCTAAATAAGACAGATATTAAGTGAGTTTTGCCCCATTTTATGAACTTTCTTGCCACAGTTATTAAGTGAATCGCCGCGGTTACTTAGTGGGTAACAGTGTTGCTATATGAATTTGGCTTTCCCTTTAGACTTTGTCACAAGGTCTCAAAGGGGCATCATATGACCCCAGGACACTGCAACAGTCATAAGTATGAATCAGTTGCCAAACGTCTTTATTGTAATGATGTGACAATGGGGATGATACAATGGTTGTAAGTGTGAAAAATAAGTCACTTTTTCCAGTGCTGTCACTTCAGTCACTAAACAAGCTGTACATCAACATGATTCTCTCTTTCTTTTTGTCTTTCTGTCTTAAGTGCTTTTATAAAAAAACAGCCTAGATTCAAAATTATGCTGCTGTTTTACTAGTCCTCCTTGAGCAAGTGAATGTACAATTAAATTATTTGCTTCCATCCATTCTCTACTGCTTTCCATGTCTTTTAGTTGAGGCCGAGGTTGCCAAACTCAGTTTCATTGAGGGCCTCATCAGGGTTGTGTTTGACCTCAGGGGGCTGGTGTGAGTGTGGCCAGATCGACATTACTTTTGGGGGCAGTTGTGGTTGCCTGAGCACACTGCCAGCCAAAATGGGCTCCTGAGCTCCATTTTCGGCTGCGATGGCCTCCGGCAACTGTCTTTGCTGGTAGAGGGTTGCCAGAGTCTGTCGCAGCTGAAAACGGAGCTCGGGAGCCCATTTTGGCTGGCAGAGGCACCACGGGCTGGTCCTTTGCTATTTCCAATGTGGCCCCGCGGGCCAGGTCTAAGTACACCGGATCCGCCTGCGGCCCTTGAGTTTCACATTCCTGGTTTAGCCAGTTTCTTGAGACTCTTCAGTGGTTGATAAGGGGTACAAGAAAGTCTCGCCATCTTACAAACAGATTAGTACAAAATGCACAAGTCTCCCTATGCGGAGAGAGCAAGTTTTGCCTTGTGGGGTCAAACCAGTTTGGGGAGGTCTGGAGAGACAAAATGGCTGTTATTCCAAGTTGCTAACATAACAGTAGGAGTTTGACAACGCTGTTTGCTTTTCAGGTATATGAAAATTATTCTTTTGAGGAGTTACGTTTTGCTTCACCAACACCTAAGAGGTAACAGTTTTGTATGATCTTTAAACCTAAAGAAAGTAGAGTGTTATCCATTAGCTAGTTATCAGAATTGTTTTCATCTTTATACGTTAGCAACAGTTCCAGGGAAACTGTTGGATGGATGGATGGATCCAAGCAAGCAGATAAGGAAGCAAAGAAGAGGAAAAAAGAGATAAAACATAGCTACCTTTTTATGTATGGGAAATATATTTGAAGATGTTCAGTCTGGGTTTCTCTATATGTGAATTGTTAAATTTGTGTGACTGTTTGCAGTGATTCTAGTTCAATGGCTCTATACAAAACGTAGCGTTTTATCAAACTACAGTAGCGGCCAAAGTTGTGGAAACCTTTTGGGAAAAGTACAGTATTTTTGATGTTTGATGGCTAATAAACACCACTTTTTTTTGCAGTAGTACCCTAAAATTATATATCAATGGAAAGATAATTTAATCAAGACTGTAATGCAATAAATTTTATGAAGGATTTGCTATTAGAATGGCAGTTATAAAGAAGAAAAGTGAAACACATGGAAAAAACGAGATATACAAAAATTATCACCATGTCAGTTAATACTTAGTTGGGTGACCTTTAGCATGAATTACAGCCTTACAACGCCTTCCCGTGGAGTGAACCAAGTCTTTTAGTTCTGCAGCTGTTATAATGTGAAACCAAGATTGAATGATTGCTTCTATTAACTGGATTTTATTGCTGGCTATATTTGGCTATAGCTTTTCATAGAATGCAGATTATTGAACAAACTTTGTTGCATTACATTGCATGCAAACCTCAAAAATAGACTTTTCCCGAAAGGTTTCCACAATTTTGGCTACTACCGTATGTGGTGTCATACCTTGAATAAGGATTCACCTATTGGATTACTTTACCTTTACTTCTATAGCTTAGTAGTCATCAGCCTTCCCCATTGTGTGTAAATGCCATCCACAGATCCGCCCCCCCCCCCAGCTAAAAAATACTCTAGCTGGGAGTGTTTGGAAGAAAGCAGCCACCTGGAGGATATCCAGATGTGGGAAGGCAAAGAAAGATGGAAGCAAAATTGAGATAGGTAAAATGTTTGAATGATGTTGAGAGGTGAAATGCTGAGGATAAGGAAGGCTCTAATTAATTGCTCTTAATTTTTGATTCCTGAAAATAAGTGCAATTGTGCTAAGCACCCACAAGACCCCAGTTAGTGAAGGTGGAATTGTGGTGATGTGTTGTGATTCCCATATTTGTTTTTGGCTTTTTTTTCTAGACCAAGTGAAAATATGTTGATAAGAGTAAATAACGATGGTACATACTGTGCTAACTGGACGCCAGGAGCAGTTGGTCTCTACACCATACATGTTACCATTGATGGCATTGAAATAGGTATGTTTGAATAGAAATTTGTCCTCTTTATAACATCCTAGTATTAGTTGGATGCCAAACCCTGGATAGAGAAGATCTGTTTTCATAAGCATGAGAGGGGGACCAGGCTTTGGAGGAAGCCTATGCTGAGTTTCTGTTCTTTCTGTCTCAAATAGAAAAGCAAATAGAATTGCTGAGAAGCAGGCATAACAACTACAGTTGTTTCCCCTTAGTAGCGGGGGTGAAATTCAGCTTTTACTTGAGCAAGTATAGAGAGATTTCTCTATAGTGGGAACTCTTGTTTTCTTCTCAAAAACTGAATTTGAATCAGAGGTGTAGTATTCAGCAGGTTCTGACCAGTTCCGGAGAACCGATAGTGGAAATTTTGAGTAATTCGAAGAAGTGGCAAATAACACTTCTGACTGGCCCCAGAGTGGGGTGGGAATGGAGATTTGCAATATCCTTCCCCCAGGAGTGTGGAGGGAATGGGGATTTTGCAGTATCCTTCCCCTGCCACGCCCACCAAGCCACGCCCACAGAACTGGTAGTTTTAAAAAGTGCATTTCACCACTGCTTAGTAGTCATCGGGAAGTGCAATGAGTATACCAAAAATGATGAGTACCAAATAAATTTTTCCCATAAGAAATAATGTAGCGAGTCACAAGGCAGCCGACAAGTTCTAGCTTATGAGTTGAGTGCCGAACAAACAATGAGTACTGGGACAAAAATGTTCGTGTCAAAATGCACGGAGTACCAGATTTGATGAGTTTTGTAGCAATTGAGTACTGAGGTACCACTGTAGTTGCCTTGATTGTGAATGAGGAAGACATACTGACCAAGCCCCTTCCTTTACTGGAGTGAATTTCCTCAGCCCTACCCAGGTGGTCTGTCTCTGTATGTTTAGAGAGCAGCTCAGACTTACGTTGGTTCATAGCCAAACTGCTAACACCAAAGTTGTTTGCTTCCAATGACAACTAATTTGTATCTTTCCATGTTTCCCCTTACGGGTTTTGAGAATTTGCAGTTATCAATCAGCCTTTGAAATTCTGGGTCAGGAGAATGAAGGCATTTATTCTTCCAATTTGCATTCCGCTGCATGGAATGATTCCTGAAAGAAACTGAGGCACCTTGTAAAGTCGAAAAGTTTACCATTTCCTGAACTCATTTGCAGCAGGTTCTATGATGGAGAGTACAGTCTCAAGAAGACACATGATTTCAAAGGTTGAAGTGAGCTCTGGCACTTAGATCATTAGATATGAATACTCCAAGGACAGAGAGAGGGCCGTCTACAAGGTCGTGTCCACCCGGCTTGTATTTTGTGTTCTAATTTTTTTTTTTTTTTTGCCAATGTGTTAAGACAGAGCATTTGTTTCCATGCAATTCTGTCTGGCCAAGCATGGAAAGGTAAAATTATTTGCTACAGTTTGCTTTTTTACCTTCCTACATCACAGTGATTTCCTTCACTTGCAGATGCTGGTTTGGAAGTTAAAGTCAAAGATCCTCCAAAAGGGATGATCCCACCAGGAACCCAGTTGATAAAACCAAAAGTTGAACCTTTGCCAAACAAGGTATATGAAGGACATCGATTTGACACCTTCTAACCCAATTTCATCTTTAAAGGAATGCCAGTTCAGTGGTCAGAGGAGCCAAGCAGAGGAGCCTTAGTCCCATGATGTGGGTTTTGAAGGCTGTTTGTCCTCAAGCGCCCTGCCCAAAGAGCCGCAACCCCTCAAGCAATGCAGCAACCAGCTACATGGATCCTTGGTTGACTCCCAGGACACTTCTGTCCTGTGGCTGCAAGCTGAAGAAACGCCACCCAAAAAGAACAGAAGAAAATGAAGTATATTCCAGACCTGTGGGATGAAGTCCAGGCATTTGGTGTTTTGCTTTGTGCCCATGTGCTTTGATCTGATCGGAAGAGTCCTTGGTGCTCTCTGAGCTGGGTTGTTTTCTTGCAGATGTTTCATTAATCAAACCAGGTCACATTATCATCATATGATCCCTTGGGAGAGAGGAAAGAACAGCTTTACTTCTGCAGAGTTTGTACAAATGTTGACATAGCCTTTTTACCTTGATCCTGAGTTTTAATATGGTGCTGTAATTTTCCCATAATACCTTACGGGGTACCAGCCATCTCTGATTTTTCCACTCACTCCAGGCAAACGCATTTTCCTAGCTCTTCATCGGAATAAATGCACACTAAAAATAGGTTACTTGGGGAGTGTATGCCTGCTCTAGGTAGGCTCCTCCATAAAAAAGCCCATTGAAATTGGTCTTTGGATGTCCCGTTTGTTATTTCTCTGTTATCTCTGTGGCCCACACTTATTGAACAATCCCCTCTGGCAGACCATTCCATGCTGGAATCTTCTAAAGTAATTTCTAGGGAAATTTCAAGCAGGGATCACAACTCTGCTGCGCATAAGCCAGAAGTCTTCAGCATATTCTATTTTAAAGAGGGATCTAACCCCTGGCCAAGTGTAGGAGAGACACCATTACAGCTCTCTTCTCTCCTCCCTTCCATTCTCCTCTCCTCCCTTCCCTTTCCTTCCCTTCTCCTCGCCTTTCCTCTCCTTTCTCTCCTCTCTTCTCCCCTCCCCTCCTCTTTTCTCTTTGTCATCCAAAAAGAGACAAATTGATTTGACATTTTTAGTAGACATTTTGAGCAGCTATTAAGGGAAATAGTTGTTGAACTATGCAGATTTTATCCCCCGAAATTGGTTCTGTGTTACATTGCTGGTGTCAAGAACTGTTTTTGTTTAGGTTTCGGGGCCCTTAATTCTCCCTGTGCTGTTTGCAGGTTCGCAAATTTGTGGCCAAGGACAGTGCTGGCTTGCGAATCCGTAGCCACCCATCTCTTCAGAGTGAACAGATTGGCTTAGTTAAAGTCAATGGATCCATTACTTTTATTGATGAGGTAACCTCTAAGAACCTTGGAAGTTGACTGTAACAAAGGCTGGTTGTCTTTGGCATCCATGGCCCTCATCCCAAATCTCCTTTGGGTAATCCTACCTAACATCTGGATGGATGGCCCTCAAAGCCATCCGAGACTTTTGTTGATCTTGCCACAGATCTGCTGTTCAAGTGAAAATAATCTGAATTCCCATAAAATACAGCAACGTCTTGGAGATGCTTGGCCATTGTAGCTCAATTAATGAGCATAAATCACTCAGACTGTGTTATTAACCACCACATTGCTTTAAATTCTTCCGAGGCGCTACTTATTTCTTTATTTTGGACAAACTAAAGTAGAGATTTTTGTTTAATTGAGTGTGGTGTTACAAAGTTTCTGCTACTCATTCAAACATATTATTCATTTCTGCTTTGTGTCAACTACAGTTTTGGGGGGAAAAAATCACAGGAAATTTGAAAGTTTGATAGCTAATTTTGTACAGCCAACTTTTCATTTATTCAACTGGATCCCAGTATCTCTTTTAATCTTGAAGTTTTCAGTCATCCTTACGTGGTGAATATTGATTTTAACTGCCCATTGGTGTAATTCAGGCTTTTGGTGGCGATGCATTACTGTTTTCAGAAATAAGAAATATGCTGATCTATGATAGAGTAAAGATTTGATTGATTAATTGATTGAAATTGGTGGTGGCCCACCAGCGGCCGGAGCTGGCAGCAGATTTAGACAGTGAGGAGGTTGGGATGGAACATGGGCCAGTCTTAGAGTCTGGGAAAGGCTCTGATGAGGGCTCTGTGTCGGAGGCAGAGAAGGGGATCAGAGCCATATGCCAGTTATCAGCTGCCTTCAGAGTCAGACATCAGTGGGGCAGATGAACAGCTGGAGCCTGTTCCCAGTGTGTGCATGTGCAGAGCTGCCAGACAAAGGGAACAGCTAAAGAACAGGGGTCGACTTGGGAGTAAGGCCACAGGTGAACAATGAATGCCCCCTCCCAGAGGAAATAAAAGAGAAGCGAAAGGGGAGTGGAGTTTGCAGGAGACAATTAGTTCGCTTAATTTGCCTGTGACCCTCCAAGACTCCTGCCAAGTTTTCCAAATATCGGCCTGGCAGCTCTCCAAGCCAGATAAGGTGTGTGACTTTAAATCCTCCCTTGAAAGACTTTGCTGGATGTGAATGAGCAGAATTCACAGTCAATTAATAAAAGGTGTTTTTGTCGGGACAAGGAATTGCTTCGTGCTCTTGGGAAGCCTAGATCAGAACAGTACCTGCTATTTCAAAACAAGATTTCATATCACAATTGCTATGTAATCATTTAAATTTCAAACATTTTTATATAATAGCCTTTATTGTCATTGTACATCATGTATGCAATGAAATTGGTTTAGCCTTTACTGGTGTAATCCATAACAGAAAATACAAGACAACATGAATAGTATAGAGATTTTTATTGCAACCAGAAATTTAACCTCTTTCCTGAATAAATTTGATACAGAAATAAAAATATCATGACACCTAATAGTTCCAGCTTTGGACTTTTTTTAAAACCTGTTTGGAGTTTGAAAAAAGCCCAAAGCTGGAACAATTAGGTGTCATGATATTTTTATTTCTGTATCAAATTTATAAGGCTGCCCTCCTCATGAAAAATGTCCCCCAAGAGATGATTAAAACTATATATATTTAGCATTGCTAAAATGTAATAGATGCTTGTTTTTTCAGCCGAATTCTTAAAACCTCAATTTTGATCCATTTATTGTTTTTTATAAAAGTCATTTATCTTGGGTTCTTCTTCCCAGATCCACAATGATGATGGAGTGTGGTTACGGCTGAACGAGGAGACGATACGGAAATACGTTCCAAATCTGAATGGTTATAGTGAAGCTTGGTGCCTTTCTTTTAATCAGCATCTTGGCAAGAGTCTATTGGTCCCCGTTGATGTAAGTAAATAGCATCCCTGAAGAAACCGTAATGCTTAGGGTTGGTTTTCTCCCCATATCAATTGGCACCTTCCATCCATTTCGTATGAAAAGTAATTAAGACTTAGAGCAGTTGAGTATAGAAAAAAAATAAAGAACTCCTGCAATTAATTCTGCATCACTCTTAAGGGTGCAGGAGCTACAGATAAATTTTTGCCTTGTGCTAGTTAGGACTACTGTGTGATCTGCATCATACATTTGATCAACCCACACCATGAATTCTGCTTAGCCGGGCAGGGAGAGATGGGTTCCAAGAAAGTGGACAGCATTGAAAATAGTTATTGCTTTTCTTAGTTGGCTGCTGGACTTAAGTTTTCTTTAAAGCAATGAAATATTGTGAGCCTTGGTGGCGCAGTGGTTAAAGTGCAGTACTGCAGGCTACTTCTGCTGACTGCCGGCTGCCTGCAATTCGGCAGTTCAAATCTCACCAGCCTCAAGGTTGACTCAGCCTTCCATCCTCCCGAGGTGGGTAAAATGAGGACCCAGTTTGTTGGGGGCAATAAGCTGACTCTGTAAATCGCTTAGAGAGGGCTGTAAAAGCACTGTGAAAGAGTATATAAGTCTTACGTCCTATTGCTATTTTAATTAATAAGCAGAAGTGAGAAACAGAGGGGATATCTCCAGATCCTGGAAAAACTCCCCTGCCCCCCAGGAATTTAAAAGAATGTGGTGTGCTGAGACTAATGAACAGATGCTTAAGGTAGCTGGATGCCTCTAAAGCCAAAGGGCTTGCAATTTATATAACGCTAGTTAGAGATTTTTTGTGTTGTAGCCTGGTCAGGTAGGGCTTGCTTGCAGCATCCAAACAGGGCATGGAGGAGAGTTTGTTTGCCGGAGCTCGATTGGAGGGACTGAGCATGGATTTCAATGCTGCAAGAGCACCAACAAGGGATTAGAAAGAGTTGGCTATTCGGGACTGTCCCCCATTATATTGAAGAGAGAGAAATAGGACTGGCTTCTCGGGAGAAAGGAAAGCAGGTGATAAAACCGATGGGAACAAGGTTCCAGAAATGCACAATGATTAATCGGATTCATTTTGAGAATCAGGTTTTCAGTTATTTTGGTGGTCCTCCTCTCCCCCCCCTCCCCGTTTGTATTTATAATTTTTGTGGACCTCTTAAAACAGGACATCCCCCACAGGTTGTGGGAAATGCCAGGTTTCCAAGGGTTTTTTTGGGGGGGGAGGGGAGGTGCTAAAAGCCCCAGGAAAGGAATCAGTCACAAATTGGGGGACTCCTCCTTATCTAGCTCGGAAAACCTGGTAGAGGGTTGATTTTGAAACCATGATTGAATCCAGAAAATATATACATTCTGCAGCTGGGTTTTGTAAAAAATGTAAAATACTTATTTTTAGATATAATTAAGGTACGCATGGGTTTGTTTGATTTTTGTTTGGTTGGGTTATTTTAGCAAAAGAACTTCAGTGCTCTAATGAATGCTATGATAACTTAGAAACGGGTGATTCTGCAGGCTGGCTGTTTTAAAGACTAATATGATTAAAATCTCATTTCTGAGAATGCTAAGAGAACGTGCAAGTGAAAAATTATAAAATTCTAGAGCTTGGTCTATGCTTCGATTCTGTTTTATTTTAGTTATGTTTTTTTCCCTCGTGAAAATTAAAAATGGCAGGCAAATATTGAAAAAGTGTTCTGACCTGGGATCCGTTGTACTGTAGATTTCCCTGCTTAGAAAAGCTGCTATGCTAATATTGAGCAAACAAACGCATTCATTTTGAACATTCAGTTACCTGGCTGACACGTTGCTTTCTCACTTAATGTACCATTTTCATCTTTTTCTTTGTAAAATCCATCGATCACGAATATTCGTTTAAATCTGCAGTGCAACCTCTTACTCAGTTTAAAGAATCTGACTTTTTTTTTAAAAAAAATGTAGACAATTTCTTTTTTAATGAGTTCATTTTTGATGTGGACCAACGTAGCTTCCCTCTGTTTTGTGGTCCCCTCCGAGCAAAGGCGGCATCTTCCACCACCTGATTTGTAAATGAGGGACAAGAGGCCTTTGAAACCTCTGTGACCTAAAACCTTTCACTTTGGAAAACATTTCTGCAGCTCTTGTGTTTTCCAACAAATGGCGTTAAAAAATAGTTTTGTCAAAATACTGCAGATAATATAATCAAAACCGGTGAGCTTATGCATCATCAGGCAGTAAAACACCTTAAAAAAAAACCCATCTTGGGTGGGTTTTATCTATCTTAGCCACTTCCCTTGAAAACAGACATTTCCCATTACAAATTGGTGGTAGAATGTCCAGTTTTTAAACCCTGGTTTCCCAGGCATCGTGCAATAAACTCTTCACAAAGTGGCAGACTGACTTTTCATATCACTTTCAACTGACCTGTGATAAGTCTGGTCCTCTCCTTCAACAAGCGGAAATCCTCCTGCACCAAAATCGGGCAGCTGCCTGAAGGGCTTATCCTGTTTGGTGAATGGCATGACACACTACATTAGCCTGTAGAAGAGCAGGCAGCCTAAACGGTTAGTTTTATCAGAGGTTTTCCTCCTGCGGATACCTTGAGGAACGTACTCGGCTAACAAAAGTTCCATTTTAAAAACAAAAAAACACAAGCAAATAAAGAGTGTGGTTATAAGGGTGCAGAAATATATAGAGAGAAAAAGACCAAAACAGGAAATTGTATTTGTCTCTTTATTTCTTCTGCTGTTGTTGAACGTTGTTGAATTGATACCTGTCTGTCTTAAACTTTACATAGAGTATCTTTAATACTAGCCAAGGCGACAGGGATTTGGAGTTGTATCCGTGGACTTCTAAACCTTTTCCCCCTCAGGTGAGCCTTCTGAAACTTTCTGCACTTCTGTCTTCCACACTGTAGTTGAGGCGAAGAATGAGACATCCGTCTGGGGGATGTCAAACTCTTTGTCCTTAGGAATCCCCTTCGGTTGGACACCTGCTGAGGGCAGGTGCATGCTTATGCTCAGTTTAGATTGGTTAGGTTCTTGTACCTTTGTACCTTTTGTCCTGAAGGAATTGAGATCCACCCCACAGCGTTGGGTTGGATTTCTGGATGGGCCTTCAAAGACCAAAAGTAAAAGAACAGTGTTGCACTTCTTCTTTTCGTAACCGAGTCAGCTCCCATTGGAATTCTGTAGGAGATCCTTGTTTGATGTCAGATTCCCAGATAAGTCCTTGTCCCAGTCCATTGCCTGTACCACCTCCTGTCCCTTCCAGATTCTGCATTCCTATGCAAATGCTTTTTTTCCAGCTCGTAGGGTTGTATTCTTAGTCTTCCGCTAGTGTGTTTTTTTTCAAAATGATGGATGAGTGTTTGTTTTATTCATAGCAGATGTTTAGGTACAGAAGTAATTCAGGATTGATAAGGAATCGCAAAGGTGTTTTTTTTCAAGACGCAGCTGGACTTTCCTTGTTTCTCTTTGAAGATGTTTTGTTTCTCGTCCAATTTCTTCATCTGAAAAAGCTTCTTGAGTCAGAAGCGAAACGTCTTCAAAGAAAAACAAGAAAGTCCAGCTGCCTCGTGAAAAAAAAATAGCACCTTTGGGACAACCATGACCTGGATGACTGCGAATCTCCACAGACGTTTGATAAAGGAAATTAACACGTGTGATCGTCTTTTAGAGCGGACCTTAGTTGCGGCAGCTTATAAGAGAGTAGAGCTGAAAACTACAAGGGCTTTATTAACAGGTTGTTCTGGTTTTTTTTTTTGTTGTGTTCCAAAATTTTCAGGAGTCTAGATCTAATGCAGAGGACTTTTTCAAAGATCCCAACTCACCCTGTCCTCAGGAAGCAGTCATGCAGGAGCCCGATGCGCCATTCCTTCGTGGTGGGCCTGGACTGTATAAGGTAGTGAAGACTGGCCCGTCAGGTCACAACGTCCGAAGCTGTCCCAACCTTAGAGGTATCCCCATTGGAATGTTAGTTCTGGGAAACAGAGTCAAGGCAGTGGGCGAGGTAGGACTCCTGGAACTTCCCTTCTTACCTTCATAGATACTGGCTTGCAAATCAGATGTCCTTAAGCTAAAACTGCTCTCTTTCTCAGCCTTTGCTTTTCCTCCCTTGGGTTGCCAAGGGTTAACTTTTGTAGATGGTCGTCTACAGTTAATTCATCTGCTGTTTTTTTTTCTCACGTATTTCTTTTTAGAATAGAGTTAATTCATAAAAACCAACAAATCAGCAAGTTGTTCTCTTGCAAACTTCGCTAAATGAACTACTGGTGGGGGTGACACAAAAATTGTCTGACTTCTTGGAATCTGTGCCCACTTTTGCATGCTTCGGTCTTCTTTTCTTGCAACGGGTGTGAGGATGTAGTGTGTCATGCTATTTTTTTCACCCAAAGAGCATCCAAAGGAAGTGTAATAGCACTTTGGGACTGGAATACCTAGGGCTTACCTTTTCAGCCTTTCTCTGTTTCGAGCTTTCAAAAAATGAAATGAAATGAAATCAGACCTGCCACAGAACTTTCTAAATGACCCGATTCTTCTTATTTTTCTTCTTCTGAACCTACTTCAGTGTAATCTGTTCAAAATACTAATCTCAAGCTTTCTGTAAATGCATGCCATTTTTAAAAAAAAATTCTTCTTCATTCTTTGGAAATTAACTGGGGAAACATGGCTGTGTGTTGCTTTTCTCTGACTGGAGAAGAAGGCGCCTTTTCATGCGTGGAATCATGTTGCTGCCTCTCGTGAACCAGAGCAAGAAGCGAAGTAAATCCTGACCTCCTTCTTCCTATGTCTGTGCACGCCAGGTGACCAATTCGGAAGGGACCTGGGTGCGGATGGACAAAAACAGCATGGTCGAATTCTGCGAAAGCGACGAAGGGGAGGCCTGGTCTTTGGCTAGAGACAGAGGCGGGAACCAGTATCTGCGTCACGAAGATGGCAAGTGCCACCATTTTTTTTGCAAAGCTGTCTCCTTCAAGGGCTTTAGAGCTAAGCACACAACACCAAGAGGGGTCCAGCGTCTGTATGTCTGTCTGTCTATCTTGGTTGGTTGGTTGGTTGAATTTATATTGCTGCTTATTTGCACATGGCAACTCAAGGCGGCTCATAAAATATAAAACACAATATAAAAACAATAAAATTAATAAAATAAGAGTCCTATAATAAATTAATATATTAGGTATTCTTCACTACTCGATAACAATAAGGCTCCATGCGTGTGTCTAGCATTAAAGCAGTGGTGGGATACGACCGATATGTCCTGGGACAGGCGTACCGGTGCCTGCTGGGAGCACCAAGTACCATTCCGGTACGGTGCTCTGGAGGGCCCACCCGCTCTTCTTACCACTATTTGAGCTGATCGGGGCTTTTGCGCACATACACGGAACATACAGCGCCTGCGCAACGCTCCGCTGAGCAGCTGGAGCGTCGCGGGCGGTAAGTATGCATGCGCGTGCTGTGCGCATTCAAGTGGTTGATGCCAGGCCCCGTTGCAGCGTACCGGTTGCAATAGGATCTGGAACCCACCACTGCACTACAGGTAGTCTTCAACTTAACCATTCATTTAATGACTGCTCAAATTAGAAGGGCACTGAAAAAAGTGACTTAGGACTGTTTTTCACAATTGCAAATATTACAGCAATCCCCATGGTCATGTGATCAAAATTCAGGGGCTTGGCAACTGTTTCATATTTATGATGGTTTGCAGTGTCCCTGGGTCACGCAATCCCCTTTTGTGCAACCTTCTGCCAAGCAAAGTCAATGGGGAAGCCAGATTCACTGTACAGCTGTGTTACTCATTTCACAACAGCAAGGATTGACTTAATAACTGGGGAAAGGAATGTCGTAAAATGGGACAAAACTCACTTTAACAACTGTCTTGCTTAGCAAAAGAAACTTGGGGCTCAGATGGGGTTTGTATATTGAGGACTACCTGTCCTGAAATGATTTCAGAATGCATTGGTACACCTTCAATTAGGAGGAGCAGGATTCCAGCCAGTGGTGGGATTCAGCCAGTTCGCACCTATTCGGGAGAACTGGTTGTTAACTTTTTAAGCAGTTCAGAGAACCGGTTGTTGGAAGAAATCTCATTTTGTTTTTTTCCCACTTTATAGGGCTAATCCTGTAAGGAAGGCAGGAAGGAAACATTCTGGTGTTGTTTCTAGCCTGATCTTTATTGCCCTGCTTACAGAAACTGCCTCTCCGGTTAACCCTTATTACATTGTAACAGCTAAGGCAAAGCGCCCATCGACGTGAGTGGCATTGAGTTGACCACGCCCACCCAGTCACATGTCCACCGAGCCCCGCCTATTCAGCTGGTCATTAGGGCAGAGAACCGATTGTTACATTATTTGAATCCCACCACTGATTCCAGCCCTATGGTTTGGGGGAACAGCCAATAAAAGAGGACTAGAATGTAGTTCTGAATAGCAGCTTAGTTTGAAAGAAAGAAAGAAGAGAAAGAAAGAGAGAGAGAGGAAAAAGGAAGGAAGGAAAAGAAGGAAAGGAAGGAAGACAAACATAGAGCATCCTCTGCTTCACAACTTCCTTTGATATGGGAGCTTTGCCCTTGATGCAGTCTGGATTTGGGCAGGGGTGTGTCAAAGGGACTTGCCAGAGATCTCAAGGCCAACTGCAGTCCTGGGGAGAAGAGACTCAGACTGCTGGTGGCTTTGTCTAGGTCAGGGGTCAGCAATCTTAAACACTCAATGACCGTTAAATAAAGGTCCTAACCGGAAGCTCTCCATTCAGTTCTGGAGCTGACGGAAGTGTGGTTCCCCCACCACAGAGTCTCCTCCTAGCATGGCGTCTTTTTTCCCCTGTCGATCAGAAGTCCGCTTCCACCCCCACCCACCACCATAGAGTCTCCTCCTAGCGCAGTGTCCTTTTTCCACTACCAGTCCTAACCGAAAGCCCAATCAATTGTGGAGCCGACTGGCGACGGGGAGCCGCAGCAGAGGGATGAAAGAGCCACTTGCGGCTCCAGAGCCTCAGATTGCTGAGCCCTGGTCTAGATCAAACCTAGGAGATGCTCCTTCCTCAGGTATCCTGCACACCCCCTGGGACATCAATGTAGTTTTTGGTAGCCTAATAAGGCAGAAATCCCACCCCTCATTATAGATAGTCCTCGACGTACAACAGTTCACTTAGTGACTTTTCAAAGTTACGACACCACCGAATAAAGTGGTTTATGACCATTTTTTGCACTTACGACCGTTGCAGCATCCCCATGGTCATGTGATTTACACTCGGATGCTTGACAACTGGTTCGCCTTCATGACGGCCGCAGTGTCCTGGGGTCACGTAATCCCCTTTTGCCACCTTCCGACAAGCAAAGTCCACGGGGAAGCCATTTAACAAGTTGCGTTGCTAGCTGAAGAGCGGTAGTGATTCACTTGGCAAGAAAAGTCATAAAATGGGACAAAAATGACTTCACAACTTTCTCGCTTAGCAACCTAAATTGCGGTTGTAAGTTGAGGACTACCTGTATTGTGATTATTATTACTCGGCTGCTCTGCATGTGCACTGAGAGCTTCTCCACTGAAGCCAAATCCCTTGTGTGTCTAATCACACTTGGCCAAAAGAAATAAAGCATTATTATATGGTATAAAGCAGGTGTCTCCCACCTTGGTGACTTTAAGACTTGTGGACTTCAACTCCCAGAATTCCTCAGCCAGCTTTGCTGGCTGAGGAACTCTGGGAGTTGAAGTCCACAAGTCTTAAAGTCACCAAGGTGAGAGACCCCTGGAATAAAGCATACAAGTTTCCTTTGATTCTAGTATTCCCTGCTGACACACACGATCAGTTCGTTCTAAACCAGGCTTGGGACATTATTATATTTTCCCATTTTTTGGCTTATTTCTTTGTTTAAACAGAGCAAGTTCTTGTTGATCAGAACAGCCAGACTCCTCCACCGAGCCCTTTCTCGCTGCAAGCTTTCCACAGAGGGACAGCCTGCAGTAATGAGCAAGGATTTGACTATGGACTTGGAAACCACAAAGGTAAAAAAAAAAATCTGCCCCGGGATATTTCCTTGGCGCCTACTTTGACTAGCGAGCGGTCTTTCTTGCGGGCTTGGTCTGCTGCATTAATATACACTCTGCGTTTTTAAAATAAGACAAGAAATGTGTGAGGATGATGACCGTGACTCTAGCTAGGTCACACTCTAGCTGGCCACAGTTGATGCTGAAAGTTGAGCAACAACACTGGAACTGGTTAGTATTCGGATGGAAGGCTAGCAGGCGAAGTCAGAGCTCTAGATTAGAACTAGAAATACCCGTATTTTTCACCCTATAAGACGCTCCGGAATATAAGATGCACCCAATTTTAAAGGAGGAAAATCTAGAAAAAAAAGATTCTGAACCAAATACTGTAGTAAAATATTTTATATCAACTGTATAAAGTTAACAGCAGTTTAAGAACAATTTTATGTCAACCATGTAACATATTAAGAACTATCTTTACTCTCATTACTAATGCCACACTTCTTGAAGGATTTTACAACAATGTCCTCCTTCACGGAGTCCCATGACCTTTTAACCCATTCACACACTTGTGTGATAGTTTGCCTCTTCATCCGCCCAGTAGACGTCAGATCATGGTTCCCAGCTGCCATCCAGGTGTTCCACTCCTCTCGCATCAGAACTTTGAACGGTTTGTTAATGGAAACATTAAACATTTGGCGTATAAGACGCACCCAGATTTTCACCCTCTTTTTGGGAGTAAAAAAGTGTGTCTTATAGGGCGAAAAATACGGTAAGCCCCTCCTAGAACGTCGCGCTGAAATCCCACATAAAGGTGTCCCTGAGTTACTAGGAACCTGAGCTTGACTGTACTTTTTGCCTTCTTTGAAAAACATGTTTATTCCGATGGATCTTTAATTGTAAAATAACGAACCATGATTCAATTCTGCCCTCAACTGTAGGGTAATCCTGACTGGTCTCTTTGTCACCTCAACCCATTGCACAGGATTGTTTTTAATGGAGAACCGAAAGGGGGAAGTATTTTGTGTTCTGCCTCCAGCTTCTTCAGGAGAGAGAGGGAATATTGATTTGAGCAATGTGAAAATAAATAAATAAATAGCTTTGATTCCAATGGCTAAACCAAAACAGAAGACCACTCTTCACTCTTTCTTGGAGTGGCATCAACAAGAAAATCATATAAAACATTAAGCATTTATCTATTCATCTTTCTTTTTTTTTCTTTCTTTTTTTTTCTTTCTTTCTCTTTCCTTCCTCCCTCCCTTCCCTCCTTCCTTCCTTTCATCTACCTAGTTAGCTAATCTATCCTAGCTATCTTCTATGCAACCCATTTCACCAAAGCAACACAGTCATTTAGTATAAATGCCATACAAAACATTTGAAAGTTCAGTTTATTCATACAGATGTTTCTTCTACTTTACAGCCTGAATTTACTTCAGGAAATCTGGAATATTTTAAAACTCCCCCCCCCCCTGTGTTTCTTGGTGTGGGATCTCTCTCTCTGTCTCTTCCTCCCTCCCTCTCTCCCTCCCTCCCCCCCTCCCCCATGGTACCTATCATCTCCCCGGTGAATTGCAAGCATTCCCAATCCAGGATTGACAAATTGTACTTTCTGGATAAAACATACTTTGGCATGGAGGAGCCAATCCCCCCTCTCTACTCCCACAAATGGGCCTTTCTTGAACTGCTGACTTTGAGTACTGATATCCCAGAGCCACAAGGCCAGTCTTATCTGTTCTGCCACTCGTTTAAAAGGGGGCATTTTAAGGCAGGATCTGGGTGTTTCACAGCTTTCCAATGAAAACTGGATAAAACGCTTCCTCCAGTTGTCTGCAGAAGAGAAGGTTGATTCCAACCGATTGCTACATGTTAGTGACGCCAAGTGTTGACGTACCTTAGGCCATTTTTAGTAGCTAGATTTATCAAATCAGAGTAGTATATCCAGTGCCCATGAATGCAGTGTATAACTGGAGAACACAAAATTTAAAATGAGTAAAGGTCTAAAGGAGTAGAATGTTTACTGGATCATAAATTTAGTTTTTTTCTATAGCTAGAAATTTATCTTCCTGTGCATGCTATCAGGTTTTTTTTCTTTTCTTTGGTTAACTCCTTTGAAGGAGTAGCTTGATGTAGACCAAAATATTAAGAAGCTTATTTTTAAAATAGTTTCCTATTTTTTGTATAATAGAGAAACACCAAGAATTTATGGTCCTCTTTTCTGGATTCCCTGCCACTACATTAATTCATGACATCTTTTTTTAAAAAAATATTTTTATTGAGCTAATTCAGGGTATTTTTGCAATGGACAGGTGTCCATTAATGTTATATGTCTTCTTGACTCATTTCTTTTTCTTGTCTAGTTGGGGTTTTTATTTTATTTTATTTGAGCTTCTGTATAACACCACAACATATAAATCCTTTTAGTAGTTGTGTCCTTGACCTTACTGCACCTAAATATACTGAAACATGGATGTGGCTACACATCATTTGAAAGATATGACTCTCATCCCATCGTTATAGTGACCCAAGAAATTCTTGGAGAAAGAACTGGCGCATTGCACTGAAAAAGCAGTTTATATACCCTTCCCTGGCCTCTCCTTACAGACAAACTAATTTTGCAAATCCGCTTGAAATCTGTTTCTGATTCCTCACAGTGCAAACATTCAGCCCTCTTCTTATCATCTCCTTTAGTCCAGCAGAAAGATGGGGCTTAGAATGGCCTCTCCATTTTTGAACTTGAGCTTTGAAAGGTCAGCTTCCAAAAACAATTCAGTCTACTGAAGTGATAGGTATATGTTACTCTATATTATATATAATACTAGCCGATAACCTGGCATTGCCCGGGTATTTATTTATTTATAGGGGGGAAATGTCCGGACCAAACGTAATTTCTAATGCTGGATTTTCCCTCTTACCAGAGGGAGCCCCCTTGTAGAGTACTGTGAAGCTGTTACCATGGCAGCTCCACTGCGCTGCACATTAGAAGCCATTTTATGGCAGTACAGTAGAAGCCATTTTAAGGCACAACAGGCTGTATCTTAACAGAACACACACCCCGAGGGGGGTTAGGGGGTGTCTTACCACCCACAGTATTTTTCTCCAGAGGGTAAGTCATCTGTGTACCAAGTTTGGTTGAAATTGCTCAAGGCGTTCCAGAGTTATGCTGGAACATACATACACACACACACACACACACACACACATCCGTTTATATATATATATAGATTGCCTAAGGTTATGAAACTAAAGACTAAGAAACAGCGATTTGTGCTAGATCAGGGGTCCCAATCATGCCCCACCCCCGCCGCTGCCAGTTCACAAACCCACAACCGCTGCTTTAGATGATCAAAGACATACAGATGTCCAGCCTAAAAGAAGTGAAAGAAGACAAGAAGATAGATTTCTTAGAACCTTTTTCAAAGATCAAACCAGCCTCTTGATTTTACTCATATGTTCTCCTCCCTATCTCACCAGCATGGGGAGAGGGTTGGGATAGGTTAGGGAGACTCGTGGCTGAGGTCTTCCCAAATTACTCATTTCTGTTTTGATGCAAAACTAGCACACCTGTTTTCCTTGCTTTCAGTGTTAGGACATTTCTCTCCACAGGGGTGGGCTCCTGAAGACAGCAGCATCGAATGACTTTCCTGTTTCTAGTTTTAGGCAGCGAATTGGGTATCTGTTGCTAAAGCAGAATTTTCCTTTTAATTGTGCGGTCCTTGGTATGGTCTCTGAGCTTGGTTGTTTTCTTGGAAACGTTTTCTTACCAAACGAAGTAACATCATCAGTGCCTTTGACTAAAATTCCACCCGGGCAATGTTCAGAATTGCAATGAAGGACTTTCACAGCTTTCACATGGATAATCATTAATCATTCTTATCGTGGTTTAGGTTCATGGTATCTTGTTCTCCAAATTTATCCATTCAAGTGAGATTTTCAAAATACGAATTGGATTAATTTAGGGTTCTCATTTTTTTTTCTCCTCAATAAGATTCTCCTTGTGTCTTTTAGGCATTCATCTCTCGAAAATAACTGAGTAAATCCACCTAATAATTCAGATAGCATTTCTTCAGCCTACGCAAGGAGGTATCATTTCACAAATAGACTGCTGAGCACTGATTTCGGCACCTTCCTCTAATTGATCTTCTAAGAAGGAGATGATCTTTCATTAGGCAATCTTTTTTAGGTGTTGATGGGAGATCTCTTTGAGAGGTTTTTGGAATCTGCAAGATTATTGCTTGGCTATCATTTCAAGAGAGGGGTGATTTTGATGTATTGCAAGGTTATTAGGAGTCCCCTTATCCACTAGATTGAATGTTTGGACATAGTATTTTATTCACTCTTCAGAAAGAGTGCAGAGAAGAGCAACAAAGATGATTAGGGGACTGGAGGCTAAAACATATGAAGAACGGTTGCAAGAACTGGGTATGTCCAGTTTAATGAAAACAAGGATTAGTGGAGACATGATAGCAGAGTTCCAATATCTCAGTGGCTGCCACAAAGAAGTGGGGGTCAAGCTATTCTCCAAAGCACCCGAGGGTAGGAGAAGAAACAGTGGGTGTAAAATAATCTAGGAGAGAAGCAACCTAGAACTAAAAAGAAATTCTCTGACAGTTAGAACAATTAATCAATGGAATGACTTGCCTCCAGAAGTTGGGAATGCTCCAACACTGGAAGTTTTTAAGAAGATGTTAGATAACCATTTGTCTGAAGTGGTGTAGGGTTTCCTGCCTAAGCAGGGGGTTGGACTGGAAGACCTCCAATGTCCCTTCCAACTCTGTTATTCTATTCTATTCAGTGTACATTTAAGTATTGCTAGAGAAGGTGAATGGGGCCTCCTATCAGGAATCTGCCCATGATAAAGTAACATTTGAACTAGAATTAAGATTTACCAAGATGAAGGCAATTTGCATATATCTCCTTCAGAAACCTTGTTTAAACCCAATTTACGTTGGATTGAAAATTAAGAAACAAAAATGATTATTAACAGAAATATGCCAAATGCGCAATCAGCATTAAAATAATTTTTAAAAAATTCCAATAATAAAATGACTTAGTATAATAGATGAAGTCACAAATAAGTGCATAGAAAAGAAGCCTTCTGCAACAAGAAAATTCTACCTCCCTAATAGAAAAGGGTTACCGTAACTTGTGGAAAACTTTGGAAATTTGAATGAGGTGACATTAAAATTATCTTTGAAATATGCAGCTCCGGGATAGGCTAGCTATGTGAGAGACTCTGGAGGTCAGCAGTAGGAAAGTTGAAAAATTCAGGGGACTTTCTATAGGTGAATAGATTGCCTCTTGCTTGACATTTAATTCTGATTGCAGATTCTATCTATGGAATTTGTCCCAAAGGTGTTTTTTCTCCAAAAGGCAATTGAAACTGATCATAGCTGTTCAGAGTCCTCAGCTGCACAAAAGGGAGGGCACTCTCTGTCATATCTGCTTGAAATGTATTAAACTATGATTGCCATACCATAAAACCCATGGCACTAGCATAGGAGGTTCATACCACCCTCCTCCTCCACCTCCAGATATTCTTCAGGGACAACTTAGGAGCCATCAAGAGAGTAGTGCTCGCTTCGGCAGCACATATACTAAAATTGGAACGATAGAGAGTAGACAGCAGCCTGATGAGATGGAACAGGATGGGATGGGGTAAATTGGGGTACTCTTCATAATAGGAACTGCCATTGTCTCTGCTTCATGTATTCTAAATAAATTTATATTTGGTTTGTTTTTCTTCCTCCCGTTGGCTATTTTATTTGTTTTTGAGTTCCAAAGTCTTTGTTCAGATACTCATAGTATTTGGGCTTGTTCCAAGGTCAGGCTACAATCTTGTTCTTAATTTATAAAAGGAAGACTATTGGAAAAATGTTTGATGAAACACGCTTCTAATAATCTCTGTATGTTTTGGTTTTTGCAAAGGTATTTGGTCAACACTGCTCACAATTCCACCAAATATCTGTTAACCGCTGCGTCATCTTGTACTATATTCCTTGTGAGCAGAATAGATCTTAATCACAAGTCGCAGCAGCAGACCTCACTGGTCTCAAATGAACGTTTTATTGCCCTCTTTGCAGGTAACAGGTTGTAGTTTTAACTGTTTTGCCCACTGCAGGTGACCAACTGAGCGCCCTATTGAATTCCATTCAGTCACGGCCTAGTCTCCCAGCTTCTTCCATCTTTGATCAAGCTGCAAATCCTCCCTCTTCCCTAATCCACAGCCCATTTGTGTTTGGACAGTCCCTTCCCTTCCAGCAACCTCAGCCACAGCTTCAGAGTAAGTCTGTCAGCCTTTCCTGCCTCATCTGTCCGTTTCGAAGCTGCGCCATTGCTATCACCACCTCCGTTGCCTATCCGCTGCTTATCACCTTCACTTTCCTTTACCGCTATGTGTTGACTTTCCATCACATGGAACGAAATGGGAGGTTTGCCTATAATTAGTAGGGATTGTCACCCTGGCCTTTTGTTTATGATCTGTGGCACGGATAATGCACTTACAGAAATATTTGTAAATAATAATAATTATTATCTGAGTTTAATTCAGTGAAAGAATTCTCAAATCATATAATATTTCTAAGAGTTGAAATTTCTCGTAAGTATTGTTACAACTTGAACATTGGTGTACGAGTTTGTTGCAGTTATTACCTAGCTATGGGCTTTGGTTTTAAACGGAAGCATTGGTGAATGAAGGCAATACTTTGATATCAAAGCATTGATCTCAAAGATGATGACTAATTGATTCTTTTTTCTTACTTTCTTCATAATATTGTGGGAGTTTCACTACATTCTATAAGATCTTTTCTTCATATTCCATTCTGTTCCATAATAGAATTCCATAAAAGTTGAGAATAGAGTCCCTAAAAATTGTTTGTTGAGCTTATTGGGATTAATGCTGATAAGTTAATGTTCCAGCTGGGTGTTCCGCTCATTTTTCTAAATATAATAGAAAGGAATTCAATCCTGGTCCTTCAGAGTAAGACCACATTAAAACTTTGACTTTTGCCTGTTTTCAAAGAGTTCTTAATCTTCTCTGTTAAACGTGGTATAATTCCTTTTAATTTTTAATCGGAGGACCAGAAATTTAACTGTTCTGTCCAATCCTTAAAACAAGATGGCCTTCTTCCACTAAAGGTGACAAAAAGAAAAACCTCAGAATAAGAAACACTACAGAAGTAAAAAAAAACACTTAAACTTACCAATTGGGTTCAACCTCGAGAACAGCACAGCCATTTTTAATTAGTCCACACGAATCTGTGTACATTCTTCCTTCCAAAGTTTTCCTCATGTCGGTTTCTGGTTTTATGGCTAAAGGAAACCACAGGTGACATCCCTTTGAAGTTCAAGGACCTGCAGATATCAGTAGAAGTGCCAGTGGGCTAGCTGTTGAGACCGAGTAGTTCGAATCCTCTTCTTGACTCATAAGATTCCCAAGTGTACTGCTTACCACCCATTATTTCTAGAAACTTTGGCCACTTAGTGGAAATAAACCTCAGGAAGCATTTCCAATGATAACACAGGAAAGAGAATCCACAAGTAAGAGAAAATAGAGGATCATGTTTGGTTAGGTGGATCCTTTCTGTCCACCTTGGCTTCATCAGAGGGTATAAAGCTGGGCTCTCAAACTCACGGCCTGGATGCGTCACACACTGACCACGCTTTTGCCTCATTTAGCAAAGGGAGGAAAAGTTGTGATACGTCATATGACGACGCGAGTTTGACACCCTTGGTATAAGGGATTTGACAAGAGTCTCTAGGTTTAGGTTTTTGGATTCCTCAGTAGATAGCTTAGAAACAATCCTCAGCCCCCCCAAAAATAATAGTACACGTGCAATTAATAAGCCAGCTAATACTTTTGGGCATCAAGGATGCTCTGCTGATTACTTTGGTATAGATTAGACTTTTTTGTTTACAAGTGAATGGATCAGTTTGCTTGAAATCCTCATTAATGCTCAGAGCAGGTTATTTTCCCCCCCTCTTCTCTTCAAAAGATCTACATGGAAAGGATAGTTGTTCCTCTTCTTGAAATACAACACGGAGACAATGCAATGGATTTTAATTATTGTGTATCTGAAATCTTACGCAGATCTGAAGTAGAAACTTTGACTATCTTCAAATCTCTGCTCAATTCTCTCTTTTTTTGGAGCTGTAGATGGAAATGAAAGTGAATTATGATGCTGAACTATCCATTTGTAACAGAAAATTACTTGACAGCACATAAAATTTCTGAGTCAAGGGGTACTTCCTTAGCTTTCTAGTGCTATATCTTCTTAAAATACTGGGTGATGATAATTCTGCTTCCAGCCTGAGGCCATAACATTAAGATTTACTCCAGCATAACTCCCAAGATCACAGACCACCTGTGGATCCATCCAGGAAAGCTACCAAGAGTGTGCTGACTGTTTATTGACAAAAAAGCAATTCAATCTTAGAAGAATTTAATTTGATTTATTTGGCTTGCTCCAGATGCAAGTGACCTGCAAATTCTGATTCGTTCATATGACTCTCATGGAGTCTTCATACACAATAGAGTATTGTCAGCATTTCTGACAAGACGATACAGCTTTAGAAGAGAAAGGAAATAGAATAAAAAGGAAAGGAAAGCATTTCGGCTTAAGAGCTCTTACCCCCTATTTCCTATTTGCCGCTTCTCAACCTTTGGCCCTCAAACTTATATAATCTATATAAACTTACATGGCTTTTGTGAACTGTTGCATTGATGGGAATATCCAATCCGAGTGATGGATAGCTCATGTAATAGCAAATTATTGATCACATTGCAAGAAACAGCCTTAGTTTGGTAGAGGCCTAATGGAAGCATGAAGGAAATAATTTCTATGCTTACAAGACTTGTGGAAATTTTATACACACACACACACACACACACACACACAAACACACATATATACACTTCTCAGCTGCTTTGAAAAGGGAATCAAACTCTTATTTACTTTTTTAGCCCTTTTTCCCTGTACTCTTGCACAGCTGAAAGCTAAACTATAAGATACGTTAAATATGTCTTTGCATGTGGTTTTGAAAAAAAAAAAAGATACGGGTTTTACAAACTTAGCTGAAAATGAACGGGATCAGGGGAATCACAGAAATCCTTTTCTGTCTAAGTAACTCTTTCCTTTCCCCTGTCACTTTAACTGGGAGAAAATGCAACACCAGCCCTTAATACACTTTGACCATTTCTGGTTTGTTTTGCCATGGACCGATGAGCACTTTATGTGAAGAGAGTATTATGTGATGATCAAAAGAACAGCAGCATTTTCTCTTCTGTACTAGGAACTGTGCCTGGTGACAGTTTAGCCCTTCCTGTACATGTTTACAATATGTGTAAGGAAATCCCAGTGTATTTATTTGGGTTAATGTTTGAGAATCAAGCATTTGTGGTTTAATCTTTACTCTCACTGTAGACCCAATCCCTTCTTTTGAGAAAGCTGTCTGCTGTCTTCTCCTTCTCAACCATCCATAGGCTCTGCACTGTACGGAAAATCTTACAGATATCTGAATATATGTAGTCCTTGACTTACAACCATTCCAATAAAGGAGAGTATTTGTAGTTCAGGGCTGAAATGAGGGATCCTTGGTGCTCTCTGAGCTTGCTTGTTTTCTTGCAGATGTTTCATTACCCTAACTAGATAACATCATCAGTGTTAGTAAGAGCCGCGGTGGCACAGTGATTAGAGTGCAGTATTGCAGGCGACTTCTGCTGACCGCCGGCTGCTGCAGTTGGACAGTTCAAATCTCACCAGGCTCAATGTTGACTCAGCCTTCCATCCTTCTGAGGTGGGTCAAACGAGGACCCAGATTGTTGCGGGCAATAGGCTGACTCTGTAAACCACTTAGAGAGGGCTGTAAAGCACTGTAAAGCGGTATATAAGTCTAAGCGCTATTGCTAGTGCTAAGCCAGCTCACAGAGCACCAAGGATTCCTTACAACCATTTGTTTAGTGACCATAATGGCACTGGAGAAAGTGACAAACACACGACCATCACAGCATCCCCTGGTCACACTATCAAAATCTGGTGCTTGACAATTGACGTGTATTTATGACGGTTGCAACATCCCAGAGTCGTGTGATCCCCTTTGGCGACTTCCTGACAAGCAGAGTCAATGGGAGAAGCCAGATTCACTTAACAAGTGTGTTACCAACTGAACAGCCGCAAGGATTCACTTAACAACCGTGGCAAGAAAGGTCGTCAAATGGAGCAAAACCCATTTAGCAACTGTTCTTGCGTAGCAATAGACATTGGAGGCTCAATCGTGGTCATAAGTCAAGGACTACCTGTACTGTAAAGTAGGACGTTGTATCCAGAATGGCTGTGATTGAGAAGTCCCTGCCGCTTGCACATCCTGAGTCAAACTCTAACCAGAGGATCCTTTAGGGTCTCCAAGCCAGCTTTACTTACCTTTACAGCACTTCCTACTCACACAAGTTCTGAATCGGGAGGACCCACAAAAGGACACTGGAAGTGATTTAAAGATCCTTGTTAAAAGCAGTTCTTTCATTTTGACATTTGGGCAAGTAAGATCGGTCACCTCCCTGATCTACAGAAGGTTGTGGTTTAGGTAAACACAGACGAACTCAAAAAGTTTTGGAAAATATTAAAAAGGGTCAAGTGAATCTCTTGTGGAAACCCAAAGTCTTAGTTCCCTTGTGCCTGTTCCGTTCCTTTTCCATTAGCAGAGATGAACATTTTTCTTTCTGGATGTCCTCTTACTCTTTGTCCAGATCACAGAGAGCAGGACTGGCCTGGAAGGATCTAAAAGGCAAATGTACAGAAGCAGCTGGCCCTGCTTCAAAAGAGCAGATGATTGTCGTACAATTAATGTTTTGCATGTTTAATTGTTTTTTTTTTCTTACTCTGCAAGACAACAGCATTCCTGCCTAAAGACAAAACAGAAAATATTCAGAATAATGCTAGGCTATATGGTCTTTCCCAGAGTTGACCAATAAAAGGACACAGGGAAAATTGTGTAAAATCTCCATTACGTAATGAGCCATTGCTAAAGACTCCTGAAATATTTGCTGCTGCTCTAAAAATCAGGCTTGGTTTTCCATAATGCCCTGTTGAGAAACCACACTAGATGTAAAAAAGATATTGAGACTCTAGGAAGAGTGCAGAGAAGGGCAACAGAGGTGATTAGGGGACTGGAGGCTAAAACATACGAAGAACGGTTGCTGCAATTGGGTATGTCTAGTTTAATGAAAAGGAGGACTAGGGGTGACATGATAGCAGTGTTTCAGGGGCTGGCACAAAGAAGAGGGAGTCAAGCTATTGTCCATAGCACCTGAGGGCAGGACAAAAAGCAATGGATGGAAACTAATCAAGGAGAGAAGCAACCTAGAACTAAGAAGAAATTTCCTGACAGTTAGATCAATTAACCAGTGGAACAAACTGCCTCCAGAAATTGTGAATGCTCCAACATTGGAAGTTTTAAAGAAGACATTGGACAACCATTTGTTTGAAATAGTATAGTGTTTCCTGCCTGAACAGAGGGTTGGACTAAAAGACTTCCAAGGTCCCTTCCAACTCTTGTTATTCTAAATTCTAAATTTATTGTTTGGGACTTCTAGCTCTTAAACAGTGAATGAAAGTGTGTAGAATTTTGGTCCCAGGGGGAAAAAAACAAACAAACGCCCGGCTCTGGTTTTGCTTTGCTTTGCTTTGCTTTGCTGGTTTTATTTGGCTTTTCTTTTCCCCATTCAATCTGTGCTCCTTCTGTGCCACTGTCTTCCCCTCTAGAAACTCCACCCCGCGGCCTTGCTTGTCGTGAGCGCATTGACCAAAGCAGTGATGCTCCCGTGCCTGCCTCCGCTCTCTCATCTCTCTCATACAAGCTGCAGGGTGGGTATGCATGCTGCCGGAGACGCTTGCTCAGAAGGGGCCCCTCTGTCCTGGGACGCGAGGGTTTTTTCCTGCCAGTCCATCTCATTCCATTCAGCTCCAAAACGCTTCTGTGTAGGCTCAGAGTGGCTTGGCTGGCATGTCAGACCGTGGATTCTGCTGTTCAGGAGAGGCTTTCCAACTAGCAGCAGCAGCCCGGGCCTCTGCGATTTTAATGCCCAAACACAATAGTCAGCACACCTGTGCAAACTCAAAGGATGTGAAGAAACACTTGTCTAGTTGTCCCAAAGGTGCTTTTCCAAGAGGCAACTGGACGTTCTTGTTTTTCTTTGAAGACGTTTCGCTTCTCATGCAAGAAGCTGCTTCTGCTCTGACTGGAGGGAGGGGAATGGAACGATTTATGCTCCTTGCAGAAAGCTGGTCATTTGCGGGACACAGACAAACCTCCAAGTGGCCTTAGCGACTCTCTAAAAAGAATGCAAATAAGCAGCTGTCTGCAAGGAGTATAAATCCTTCCATTCCCCTCCCTCCAGTCAGAGCAGAAGAAGCTTCTTGGATGAGAAGCGAAACGTCTTCAAAGAAAAATAGGAAAGTCCAGTTGCCTCTTGAAAAAGTACCTTTGGGACAACTATGACCTGGATGACTGAGAATCTCCATAGACATGTCTTATCTAGTTGTGTCTCACCTTGAATGGACATGATAAGAGTCTGAATGGTTTGCTATGTCCGCTTAACCTTTGCTATAAATCAGGGGTGTCCAAACTTGGGAACTTTAAGACTTGTGGACTTCAACTCCCAGAATTCCCCAGCCAGCTGGCTGGGGAATTCTGGGAGTTGAAGTCCACAAGTCTTAAAGTTCCCAAGTTTGGACACCCCTGCTATAAATGAATCCGGGCACTCTCTCTTTATACTGATTTAATTGTTCAATAACAGCTGCTGAACAGAGTGGAGTCAAAATAGAGAACTGTCTTTCCCTACTTGATAACATGCTTCCTTTAATTTTAATTTTAAATTGTACAATATCTTTTCTGCAAATCATTTGGAACAAGGCTGACTGGCAACGAAGCCATCTTTAACATATTAAGAACTGCTTAATAATGTCAGCACCAAATAGCATAACTCTTGTAAATATTTTTGGCAAATTCCTGCTTTGATAGGATATGTACCATATTTTTCAGAGTATAAGACGCACCAAGGTTTTGAAGAGGGGGGGGGGAAGGATTTTGCACTTTGCAAACCTCCCAAACCCAGGCCATTTTTCACGAAAATGGCCCCCCTTTTTTTTTTCAAAAAAGGGTATGAACAGCCCTTAGGAGGCTTGGGTGGGGACCAAAAACAAGCAAAAAACGGTCTGGTTTTTTGCAAAAACGGGGTCATTTTTCACCAAAAAGGGGCATGCCTAGCCTTATGGAGGCTTATAGAGGGCTCCTGGAGGCTGAGGGGGGGAAATTGAGCAAATAAACTGCCTGTTTTTCACTCATTTCTGCCCTCCCCAGCCCCCAGGAGCTCTCTGAAAACCTCCTAAAGGCTATGCATGGCCATTTTGGTGAAGAGGGTGGGGTTTCGGGAGGCAAAAAATGCTGTATTCAGTGTATAAGATGCACCCAGATTTTCAGTCTCTTTTTTGAGGGAAAAAGGTGCATCTTACACTCTGAAAAATACAGTAGGTCACTACTGAATGAAAAAAAAATGCTTCCTAATGTCTTGAAATAACTGTTGTTACCTTTTCAGCATCTTGTAGTTCTTGTGTTTATTAAAATATGCATAGAGACAGCTATGCTTCCCAAAGGTGCTTTTATTTTAAAAAGCAACTGGGCTTTCTGATTTATCTGTAAGATGTTTTGCTTCTCATCCAAGAACTGAAGAAGCTTCAGTTTCCTTTAAAATAAAAGCACCTTAGGGACAACCATGACCTGGATAAATGAGAGGCTCCATAGACTTTTAGCTTTGTCCTGGACATTATGGAACATTTTTAATCTGATGCCTTAAAAAAGCAATCCTGCATTGGATTCCAATGTAAGCTGAAAGAGCTTCCAGTTGAGCCATTTTCTTAACCCCCCCCCCCACTCTTCATTTCCCCCCTCAATAGTTCTGCAAGCCTCCCCAATTCTCTGGGTCAGATTCTCTGAAACAGGAAGGCAAGGGGGCCAAGAGAACCGTGTCAGAGGCCAAAATCTTGGTTCCAGATAAACATTAATTAGGGCATCTTTCAGAACCCTGACACCTTTCTCTCCTCCCAGTATGCACCACGGTGTCCCTGCTCTAAGAAACCACCTCCAATTCTTGACCATAACTGGGTTCATCCTGGCTTGAGAAAAGGACACTTCCCTTTCGTGCCCTGGAATGGATAGCCGGTGTTGTTAAGATGTGTGCAGGCTTGACCGCTGGTCATCAGAGGTTTCCTAAATCCTGATGAGCCTCTTGTAAATAGAAAGGGACTTCCGATCCCCTCTTGGTCTCCCAATCCTATTGCTGTGATCTCTTCTGCCACCATGTACCGTATTTTTCGGTGTATAAGACACACCGGGGTATAAGACGCATTAAGATTTTGAAGAGGTAATTTTTTTTTAAAAAATGCACTCTGCAGGCCTCCCAAACCCTCTGCACACTTCATTTTTTGTGAAAAACAGGGCATGCAGAGTTTGAGAGGCCTGCAAAGTGCTCCTGGGGGCTGGGGGGGGGGCAAAAATGAGCCAAAAATGGGCTCGTTTTTCACAAAAAAACAGGACATGCATAGGCTTTGGGAGCTTGTAGAGTGCTCCTGGGGGCTAGGGGAGCAAAAACGGCCGGTTTGTCACTCTTTCCCCCCCCCTACCCCCACGAGCATTCTGTAAGCCTCCTAAAGGCTATGCAGGGCCATTTTGGTGAAGGGGGTGGGGTTTGGGGAGGCCAAAAATGCTGTATTTAGTGTATAAGGCGCACCCAGATTTTCATCCTCTTTTTTGAAAAAAAAAATGTGTCGGATACTCCGAAAAATACGGTAATTCTGGAACAGTTACTTGTACTAAGACGCACAAGGGAGGGACAGGAGGGACAGGACCTCAAAATTTGCACAACTGAGTTTCACTTGGGGCTCTGACTATAAAACTATGTTTTAGTCAACACTTTGCTCTCTTCCCTATAGTACTGGAAACTTCTCTGTAGCGGTTGTGTTGGTTTTCTGGTGGCGCGAGAACACTGAAATGAATTTCTATGACGGGTCATTGTGGTAAGGTTTGGCTTAACTAATCTTCCTTTTTTAACCCAATTATAACATTTATTGTACAGGTGACAGGCTGAATTTTACTGCAGCTGCTAGATCAGTTTCTCCAGCAGGGAAGGCGGACGTGGCCTTAAAATACCGGGCGGAAAGCAGGACCCCTAAATCGGACGGGCGTTGGGGCCACACCGTTGCCGACCAGAAGAAGCCTCGGAACACAGAGAGCCTGTCGGCCAGCGAGTCTCTGATGCTGAAATCGGACACTGCCAAGCTGAGGTCCGATTCCCACAGCAGATCATTGTCCCCAAATCACAACACGCTTCAGACCTTAAGATCTGAGGGAAGGACGGCGCCTTCCCTTCGGGCAGAGTCCCCAGGCCCAGGAACTCGGGCCCCTTCTCCAAAGACTGCCTCATCGGGGAAATCCTGCACATCTGGCGCTGGTTCTCGGCGGTCATCCTCTCCTCACGAGAAACCCATTCTTCCTCAGAAACCCTCAACCCCGGTGAAGACGAAGCTCGATCCTCCTCGGGAGCGGTCTAAATCGGATTCTTACACGCTGGACCCGGATACCCTTCGTAAAAAGAAGGTGCCCCTCACCGAACCCATACGGGGAAGATCCACTTCGCCAAAGCCCAAAATGGCACCCAAGGAAGGGAGATCTGGGGCCGAGACAGAAAACAGAGCCCCTTCTCCTCACGTGGTGCAAGAAAACCTTCACAGTGAAGTTGTCGAGGTGTGCACGTCCAGCACACTGAAAACGAGCAGCGTAACCAACACCATATGCGAGGAAAACAACTCTGATTGCAGCAGCCTGGAGGAGGGCTTGAACAAAGTTCACTTCAGCATAGGGAAGGCCCCTCTGAGAGAGGAGCAGGACACAAGGGCATCTCCCAAAGCGGGCCGGAAATGCACCAACAGGCATGCCAGGCCCAAAAAGGAGAGGTCAGTCTGCCTGTTTAAAGGTGAAGGAGCCCGGTCAGTTGAGCCGGCCAAACCAGCCATGTCTCCTTCGGTCGCCGAATGTGCCAGGACCGTCTTTGCATCCTTCCTGTGGCACGAAGGCATCGTCCACGACGCAATGGCCTGCTCTTCCTTTCTAAAGTTCAACCCTGAGCTTTCCAAAGAGCACGCGCCCATCCGGAGCAACCTCTGCCAGGCGCCGGCCGAAGAGAAAGAAACCAAGCTGAAGAACCGGCACTCGCTGGAAATATCCTCCGCCCTCAACATGTTCAACATATCCCCACACGGTCCGGACATCTCCAAAATGGGGAGCATTAACAAAAATAAGGTCTTGTCGATGCTGAAAGAGCCGCCTCTTCACGAACGCTGCGAGGACGGAAAGTCTGAAGCAACCCCCTTCGATAGCTCCGGCCACCCGCCACTGAAGACCAAGTCGCCTCTGCCGTTAACGCTGCAGCACCTGGTCGCTTTTTGGGAAGACATTTCTCTGGCAACCATCAAGGCGGCTTCCCAGAACATGATCTTCCCGAGCCCTGGGTCCTGTGCGGTGCTGAAGAAGAAAGAAAGCGAGAAAGAGAACAAGAAGTCTAAAAAGGAGAAGAAAAAGAAGGAGAAGGTGGAGGCCAAACCCCGGGGAAATCTCTTTGGGGAAATGGCTCAGCTTGCCGGGGAGCGTCCGGAGAAAGACACCATATGTGAATTGTGTGGGGAGTCCCACCCGTATCCGGTGACCTATCACATGAGGCAAGCACATCCAGGTAAGAAAGCTGTGTACTGACCCAGGCTTCCCCAAAAAGCGTAAGGCAGCTTCCTGGTCCCAAACAAAACCCCTTTTATTAAACGAATATCTCTCGTTCACATTCCGCAACGGCCTGGTAAACAGTCTTTCAAAAGTGTATTTATGACCACAGACCTTATCTAGCTTGGAAAGCTGCCATGTAAATATTTTCCAAATGAGGTGCTGTGCCAGGAAAATGAAATGTTGTAAGTCGAGGACTACCTGTATAAAGTAGGGAAGCGGGTGCCCACGGGGATGTTGTTAATTCACCATTGAGCCTTGCCTTGCCTTGAGCCATCCCTGGCCTTTTCCTCTTGCATTAAACCCAGGCTGAAGAGGGTGGCTCTCGGGGAATGTTTCAATCCAGCTTCCTTGCACCCAGGTGGCTGACCTTGTGCATGCTTGATTGAGTAACGGCTTGGGTAAGGTCTTTTCTCTCTAAAGTGACCTTCTTTGCTTTAAGGCTGTGGCCGGTACGCAGACGGACAGGGCTACAACAGCATCGGACACTTTTGCGGAGGATGGGCTGGGAACTGTGGCGATGGTGGCGTAGGAGGAAGCACGTGGTACCTTGTCTGTGATCGGTGCCGAGAAAAATACCTCCGTGAAAAGCAGGCAGCAGCGAGGGAAAAGGTAGATCTCCTTTGCTTCTCCCCAGCCAGTTGGGTCCTGTTGGGTGATCTTTTAAGGATTCTGGCCCAAATCTAGGATTCTCCCTCACATCCCTGGGGATCCAGGTCCTTAGAAAGAGGACCTTTGGCCCAAGAGCCATTTCACAGGGTCACAAGCAGTGGTGGGATTCAATTTGTTTTACTACCGGTTCTGTGGGCATAGTGTGGCTTGGTGGGTGTCACAGGGGAAGGATACTGCAAAATTCCTATTCCCTCCCCACTCCTGAGGGAAGGATACTGCAAAATCTTCATTCCCTTCCCACCCCGCTCCAGGGGAAGGATACTATAAAATCTCCATTCCCTCCCCAGCCCACTAACCAACTCTGTTCTCCTGTGCAGAGCAACAGAAGAAGACACAGACGATTAGCTGGGACTCGGGAGGCAGGGAATAGATAGCCAGCCAGAGGTGGTGTTTGCCGGTTCTCCAAATTACTCAAAATTTCCGCTACCTGTTCACCAGAACCGGTCAGAACTGGCTGAATACCACCTCTGGTCACAAGACAAGCAGATCCTTTGTGGGCAGAGAAGGAAGATCTCAGCACACAAGACATATAGACGATCACTTTTGAGCACCGAAGGCCTGCCTGGGCTCTGCTCTCAGATAGCCGGTCTCAACTTATTTCTTTATAGGTCAAACAGTCGAGAAGGAAGCCAACCCAGGTGAAGACCCCCCGTGCCTTGCCCACCATGGAAGCCCACCAAGTGATCAAAGGGAATGCCCTGTTCCTGCTGGCCCTGAGCAGCGCCGCTGAGCCCTCGCTTTTGTGCTACCACCCATCCAAGCCGTTCCAGTCCCAGCTTCCCAGCGTCAAGGAAGGCATTTCTGAGGATTTCCCTGTGAAAATGCCTTGCCTCTATCTTCAAACATTAGCCAGGTAAGAGCAATGGAGCTGTTTTTTTTTAATGTCCATGTTTATGAGAATCACTAAATCCGATTGGAAAGATGTTTCCCCCTTGAGCTAATCTCGACTCCGGGTGCTACATGGAGACAGCCATGCGGTTTTATGGATACCAGTCTAGGGTGACCCTCTGATATTCTCCTCAACACCTCTGACTCACTGGAAGGCTTTGTATTCCCAATGTTCTGACCCAGCTCCCCAAACACCACAAACCCTCTGTAGTTGAAGCAATGATTCCTTTATTAGGAGCGCCAGCAGCAAAAAAAATCCTCTTTCACCGCCGGCTAACAAGTCAGTCTGGCAGGGAGATAAATAGCTGTTTGCCACATCTATTCATCTCCACCCCCTGCCTTTTATCCCCAGAGGTAGGGTGGACCTTTGCTGGCAGTGATTGCTCTTCCTTCCCAAGGATCAGCCCACGGATTTCCACTGCTCTCCTCTCCTCTGCCACATCTATTCATCTCCGCCCCCTGCCTTTTATCCCCAGAGGTAGGGTGGACCTTTGCTAGCAATGCTTGCTCTTCCTTCCCAAGGATCAGCCCACGGATTTCCACTGCTCTCCTCTCCTTTGCCTTTGGCGCGTCAGGGAATGGACCCAGCTGTTCCTCCTCTTCCTCATCAGCCACCTCTAGACCTTGGGACTGTTGACTCTCCCTCTGAGGGCTGACGGACAGCCCAGGCTCTGTCTCAGTCTCAGTCTCTCTCTCTCTCTCTCTGCCAGCTCCATTCTCTCTTCCCCTTCGGAGCTCTCGGGTTGCCTTGATGCTGACCCTGACTCCCAGGCCACTCTTCATCTGACACCCCATGGATATAAACATTTGACTTTACCAATGTGCATTACTATTATTTTTTTGGGTCAGGCACCATCACGAAAACTTTGTGGGCTATCAAGATGAGAACCTCTTTCAAGATGAGATGAGGTATCTGCGTTCAACTTCAGTGCCTGCGCCTTATATATCTGTTACTCCGGATGCCAGTCCCAATGTATTTGAGGAGCCAGAAAGCAACATGAAATCCATGCCACCAAGGTACTCCATTCTGCTATTAATGTATGCTGATCTACTACTAAGAGCCGTGGTGGCGCGGTGGTTAGAATGCAGTACTGCAGGCTAACTCTGCCGACTGCCAGCAGTTCGATCCTGACCAGCTGAAGGCTGACTCGGCCTTCCAAGGTTGGTAAAATAGGGTCGCAGATTATTTGCTGACTCTGTAAACCGAAAGGGCTGTAAAGCATTGTGAAGTCTAAATGCTATTGCTATTACTAAATGCTGCCATATTTATTTGAAAGGAAGGCAATCCTGAACAGGATTCAAGCTTGAGTTTGTGCACTAATTGTCACCATACCAATTTTCAACCAGAAAATGTTATTGAAAGAGTAATAATTCAGTGCCTGATCGTGGAAAAGGACTCTCGTCATCCTAAATAAAGCATTTGGTTGTGTCCGCCTGGATGACTTTTAAGTTCTGCTCTAAAATACTCAAATGCACGCTAGGCGAGCAAAACCCAATGCCGCACTTTTCTGAAGGAAGAGACATTGATTGTGGGAACATGGATGGTTATCTGTGTAATTACCTAATGGTGAATGTTTATTCTTCCCTCCTAATATCTGGTTATAGCTTATCATTATAATTACATACCGTATTTTTCGGAGTATAAGACGAACCTTTTTCCCACAAAAAAGAGGCTGAAAATCTGAGTGCGTCTTATACACTGAATACAGCATTTTTTGCCTCCCGAAACCCCGCTCCTTCACCAAAATGGCCCTGCAGAGCCTTTAGGAGGCTTTCAGAGAGCTCCTGGGGGCTGGGGAGGGCAGAAATGAGTGAAAAAAGGGCCGATTTTTGCTCAATTTTGCCCCCCCCCCAGCCCCCAGGAGCACTCTATAAGCCTTCGAAAGGCTATGCATGTCCTTTTTTTATTTAAAAAACGGGGCCGTTTTCGTGAAAAACGGGCCATTTTTTTCTTGTTTTTGTGGGGCCCACCCCTAGGAGCATTCTACAAGCCTCCTAAAGGCTATTCATGCCTTTTTTTTTTTTTTTTTAAAGGGCCCATTTTCGTGAAAAACAGGCTGCTTTTGGGGGGTCTGCAGAGTGCAAAAACTTTTTTTTTTAATTTGCCTCTTCATAATCTTGGTGCGTCTTATACTCCGGTGCATCTTATACTCCGAAAAACACAGTATCCTCTGACAAGAGAGAACACAGCTCTCTGGGTTATACATGTTTGTGTGTATTTGGAGTGCCATCGGGGCTTGAAAATTGGAATAACTTCTGTTCTTCTTCCAGTTTAGAGACCAGTCCTATTACAGACACAGACCTTGCAAAGCGTACCGTTTTCCAAAGATCCTATTCCGTCGTTGCATCAGAATATGACAAGCCTCACTCCATTCTGCCTGCCCGGGTCAAGGCCATCCCCAGAAGGAGAGTTAACAGCGGAGATGCAGGTGAGAAAGCGTCTTTCTCTCGAGGAATTGGGGTGGAACACTTGAGCTGCATTCATCTCCATCCCAGTCTTGGCACAGACCCACACTGCTGTGCTTCCAAACCCAAGACAGACCACACCCACAAAGCTCCAGATGTGCCCTTAGGGATGGCCATCTTCTCCCCCACACTCACACGGCCCTGTAGAGCAGGGGTGTCAAACTCAATTTCCTTGAGGGCTGCATCAGGGTTGTGGTTGACCACAGGGGGCCAGGGTGGGTGTGGCCAGCTTGATGTTACTCGTGTCAGGGGCACCAGTGGTTGCCACGTTCTAAGACTGGACTTCTCTGAGACCCTCACTCACTCTCATTATAATCTCCTTCCTTCATTCCTTCCTTCTCTTCTTTTTCTTCCTTCTCCTTTCTTCTTCCTTCCCCTCTTTCCTTATTTTACCTTCCTTGCTCTCTTCCCATCTTTCCTTTTTTTTTCTTCGTCTTTCCCTTGTCCCTTTCTCCTTTCCTGTCCCTTCTTGCATGCTCAAATGCAAAAGGGGAAACATTTCTCCTTTTGTTTCGTTTTTAGTTTGTTTTGATAGCCCTCTACCAGCGAAAATGGAGCTCAGAGAGGGCATGCCCTGTTTTCAGCCACGACGGCCTCCTGCAAACCTCTGCCAGCAAAAACGAGGTGTGGGGAGGCCACGCATGACCACCAGGCTCCATTTTCACTGGCAGAGGCACCGAGAGCTGGTCCTTTGCTATTTCCAAGCTGGCCCCGCGGGCCAGGTTTAAGCACCCTATGGATCAGATCCGGCCCGCGGGCCTTGAGTTTGACACTCCTACTGTAGAGGATGAACAAATACCTCTTCCTCCTCCTCTCTACCTTCTGCACTTTCCACTTCTTGCCTTACCTGCAAGTGGGCAGCACTGCCAGGGAGGCCTTTCACCAGTCCCTAGGAAGAAGGTGAGGATATCCCTGATAACCTCGCCAAGGAAGTAGAATGCTGCTTTCCATGGCCATCGCTGCTGCTACACAGCCTCTGTGCCACAGATGTTGTGCTTGCTCTGCTTTCCATTTTGGAGGCATTCGCATAGCTGTGGGAGCTGATAGGCAGGCTGCAGCCGGATCAGAGGCAGCCTTCCCCACCTCCCCCTCAAAAAATCCCCTTCAGAGGAGAGCCAGAAATCCTGAGATGGTGTTGCTGCAAAGAATCTCCCTCTCAGAGTCCGAATCCAGGGACTTAACATAAGTACCCATTAAGGCCAGTTTCCCCAAAGCAATTTAGATATGGCCAGTTCCTTGGCAAATCATTCAATGTTTGGCATGATTCACATGCGTAATACCCAACGTGAGAAACGGGCCAGTGTTAATAGCATCTCAGTTCTTAAGCACTGAAAACCAAGACATTGGCTTGACTCGGGTGAAATGTTCCTGGTTCGGCTGGACCAGTAGTAAAAAATGCTACCGGTTCACCCAAACCGGTAGTAAAAAATGCTACCGGTTCACTCAAACCAGTAGTAAAAAATGCTACCGGTTCACCCAAACCGGTAGTAAAAAATGCTACCGGTTCACCCAAACCAATAGTAAAAAATGCTACTTGTTCACCCAAACCGGTAGTAAAAAATGCTACCTGTTCACCCAAACCGGTAGTAAAAAATGCTACCTGTTCACCCAAACCGGTAGTAAAAAATGCTACCGGTTCACCCAAACCGGTAGTAAAAAATGCTACCTGTTCACCCAAACCGGTAGTAAAAAATGCTACTTGTTCACCCAAACCGGTAGTAAAAAATGCTACCTGTTCACCCAAACCGGTAGTAAAAAATGCTACTTGTTCACCCAAACCGGTAGTAAAAAATGCTACCTATTCACCCAAACCGGTAGTAAAAAATGCTACCGGTTCACCAAGAACGGTAGTAAAAAATGCTACCGGTTCACCAAAAACGGTAGTAAAAAAATGCTACCGGTTCATCCAAACCGGTAGTAAAAAATGCTACCTGTTCACCCAAACCGGTAGTAAAAAATGCTACCTGTTCACCCAAACCGGTAGTAAAAAATGCTACCTGTTCACCCAAACCGGTAGTAAAAAATGCTACCTGTTCACCCAAACCGGTAGTAAAAAATGCTACCGGTTCACCAAGAACGGTAGTAAAAAATGCTACCGGTTCACCCAAACCGGTAGTAAAAAATGCTACCTGTTCACCCAAACCGGTAGTAAAAAATGCTACTTGTTCACCCAAACCGGTAGTAAAAAAGGCTACCTATTCACCCAAACCGGTAGTAAAAAATGCTACCGGTTCACCAAGAACGGTAGTAAAAAATGCTACCGGTTCACCAAAAACGGTATTAAAAAAATGCTACCGGTTCACCCAAACCGGTAGTAAAAAAGGCTACCTGTTCACCCAAACCGGTAGTAAAAAATGCTACCTGTTCACCCAAACCGGTAGTAAAAAATGCTACCTGTTCACCCAAACCGGTAGTAAAAAATGCTACCGGTTCACCAAGAACGGTAGTAAAAAATGCTACCGGTTCACCAAAAACGGTAGTAAAAAAATGCTACCGGTTCACCCAAACCGGTAGTAAAAAATGCTACCTGTTCACCCAAACCGGTAGTAAAAAATGCTACCGGTTCACCAAGAACGGTAGTAAAAAATGCTACCGGTTCACCAAAAACGGTAGTAAAAAAATGCTACCGGTTCACCCAAACCGGTAGTAAAAAATGCTACCTGTTCACCCAAACCGGTAGTAAAAAATGCTACCTGTTCACCCAAACTGGTAGTAAAAAATGCTACCGGTTCACCAAGAACGGTAGTAAAAAATGCTACCGGTTCACCAAAAACGGTAGTAAAAAAATGCTACCGGTTCACCCAAACCGGTAGTAAAAAATGCTACCGGTTCACCCAAACCGGTAGTAAAAAATGCTACCTGTTCACCCAAACCAGTAGTAAAAAATGCTACCGGTTCACCCAAACCGGTAGTAAAAAATGCTACCTGTTCACCCAAACCGGTAGTAAAAAATGCTACTTGTTCACCCAAACCGGTAGTAAAAAATGCTACCTGTTCACCCAAACCGGTAGTAAAAAATGCTACTTGTTCACCCAAACCGGTAGTAAAAAATGCTACCTATTCACCCAAACCGGTAGTAAAAAATGCTACCGGTTCACCAAGAACGGTAGTAAAAAATGCTACCGGTTCACCAAAAACGGTAGTAAAAAAATGCTACCGGTTCATCCAAACCGGTAGTAAAAAATGCTACCTGTTCACCCAAACCGGTAGTAAAAAATGCTACCTGTTCACCCAAACCGGTAGTAAAAAATGCTACCTGTTCACCCAAACCGGTAGTAAAAAATGCTACCTGTTCACCCAAACCGGTAGTAAAAAATGCTACCGGTTCACCAAGAACGGTAGTAAAAAATGCTACCGGTTCACCCAAACCGGTAGTAAAAAATGCTACCTGTTCACCCAAACCGGTAGTAAAAAATGCTACTTGTTCACCCAAACCGGTAGTAAAAAAGGCTACCTATTCACCCAAACCGGTAGTAAAAAATGCTACCGGTTCACCAAGAACGGTAGTAAAAAATGCTACCGGTTCACCAAAAACGGTATTAAAAAAATGCTACCGGTTCACCCAAACCGGTAGTAAAAAAGGCTACCTGTTCACCCAAACCGGTAGTAAAAAATGCTACCTGTTCACCCAAACCGGTAGTAAAAAATGCTACCTGTTCACCCAAACCGGTAGTAAAAAATGCTACCGGTTCACCAAGAACGGTAGTAAAAAATGCTACCGGTTCACCAAAAACGGTAGTAAAAAAATGCTACCGGTTCACCCAAACCGGTAGTAAAAAATGCTACCTGTTCACCCAAACCGGTAGTAAAAAATGCTACCGGTTCACCAAGAACGGTAGTAAAAAATGCTACCGGTTCACCAAAAACGGTAGTAAAAAAATGCTACCGGTTCACCCAAACCGGTAGTAAAAAATGCTACCTGTTCACCCAAACCGGTAGTAAAAAATGCTACCTGTTCACCCAAACTGGTAGTAAAAAATGCTACCGGTTCACCAAGAACGGTAGTAAAAAATGCTACCGGTTCACCAAAAACGGTAGTAAAAAAATGCTACCGGTTCACCCAAACCGGTAGTAAAAAATGCTACCGGTTCACCCAAACCGGTAGTAAAAAATGCTACCTGTTCACCCAAACCAGTAGTAAAAAATGCTACCGGTTCACCCAAACCGGTAGTAAAAAATGCTACCGGTTCACCCAAACCGGTAGTAAAAAATGCTACCTGTTCACCCAAACCGGTAGTAAAAAATGCTACCTGTTCACCCAAACCGGTAGTAAAAAATGCTACCGGTTCACCAAGAACGGTAGTAAAAAATGCTACCGGTTCACCAAAAACGGTAGTAAAAATATGCTACCTGTTCACCCAAACCGGTAGTAAAAAATGCTACCTGTTCACCCAAACCGGTAGTAAAAAATGCTACCTGTTCACCCAAACCGGTAGTAAAAAATGCTACCGGTTCACCAAGAACGGTAGTAAAAAATGCTACCGGTTCACCAAAAACGGTAGTAAAAAAATGCTACCGGTTCACCCAAACCGGTAGTAAAAAATGCTACCGGTTCACCCAAACCGGTAGTAAAAAATGCTACCTGTTCACCCAAACCGGTAGTAAAAAATGCTACCGGTTCACCCAAACCGGTAGTAAACAATGCTACCTGTTCACCCAAACCGGTAGTAAAAAATGCTACCGGTTCACCAAGAACGGTAGTAAAAAATGCTACCGGTTCACCAAAAACGGTAGTAAAAAAATGCTACCGGTTCACCCAAACCGGTAGTAAAAAATGCTACCTGTTCACCCAAACCGGTAGTAAAAAATGCTGCCGGTTCACCAAGAACGGTAGTAAAAAATGCTACCGGTTCACCAAAAACGGTAGTAAAAAATGCTACCGGTTCACCCAAACCGGTAGTAAAAAATGCTACCTGTTCACCCAAACCGGTAGTAAAAAATGCTACCTGTTCACCCAAACCGGTAGTAAAAAATGCTACCGGTTCACCCAAACCGGTAGTAAAAAATGCTACCTGTTCACCCAAACCGGTAGTAAAAAATGCTACCTATTCACCCAAACCGGTAGTAAAAATGCTACCGATACTCAAATTCTACCTGTCACCCGGTAGTAAAAATCGTAGTGAAAATGCTACCTGTTCACCCAAACCGTAGTAAAAATCTACCTATTCACCCAAACCGGTAGTAAACAAACCGGTAGTAAAAAATGCTACCGGTTCACCCAAACCGGTAGTAAAAAATGCTACCTGTTCACCCAAACCGGTAGTAAAAAATGCTACCTATTCACCCAAACCGGTAGTAAAAAATGCTACCGGTTCACCAAAAACGGTAGTAAAAAATGCTACCGGTTCACCAAAAACGGTAGTAAAAAATGCTACCTGTTCACCCAAACCGGTAGTAAAAAATGCTACCGGTTCACCCAAACCGGTAGTAAAAAATGCTACTGGTTCACCAAAAACGGTAGTAAAAAATGCTACCTGTTCACCCAAACCGGTAGTAAAAAATGCTACCTGTTCACCCAAACCGGTAGTAAAAAATGCTACCTGTTCACCCAAACCGGTAGTAAAAAATGCTACCGGTTCACCAAGAACGGTAGTAAAAAATGCTACCGGTTCACCAAGAACGGTAGTAAAAAATGCTACCGGTTCACCAAAAACGGTAGTAAAAAAATGCTACCGGTTCACCCAAACCGGTAGTAAAAATTGCTACCGGTTCACCCAAACCGGTAGTAAAAAATGCTACCTGTTCACCCAAACCGGTAGTAAAAAATGCTACCGGTTCACCAAGAACGGTAGTAAAAAATGCTACCGGTTCACCAAAAACGGTAGTAAAAAAATGCTACCGGTTCACCCAAACCGGTAGTAAAAAATGCTACCGGTTCACCCAAACCGGTAGTAAAAAATGCTACCTGTTCACCCAAACCGGTAGTAAAAAATGCTACCGGTTCACCAAGAACGGTAGTAAAAAATGCTACCGGTTCACCAAAAACGGTAGTAAAAAAATGCTACCGGTTCACCCAAACCGGTAGTAAAAAATGCTACCTGTTCACCCAAACCGGTAGTAAAAAATGCTACCGGTTCACCAAGAACGGTAGTAAAAAATGCTACCGGTTCACCAAAAACGGTAGTAAAAAATGCTACCGGTTCACCCAAACCGGTAGTAAAAAATGCTACCTGTTCACCCAAACCGGTAGTAAAAAATGCTACCTGTTCACCCAAACCGGTAGTAAAAAATGCTACCGGTTCACCCAAACCGGTAGTAAAAAATGCTACCGGTTCACCAAGAACGGTAGTAAAAAATGCTACCGGTTCACCAAAAACGGTAGTAAAAAAATGCTACCTGTTCACCCAAACCGGTAGTAAAAAATGCTACCGGTTCACCAAAAACGGTAGTAAAAAATGCTACCTGTTCACCCAAACCGGTAGTAAAAAATGCTACCTGTTCACCCAAACCGGTAGTAAAAAATGCTACCGGTTCACCCAAACCGGTAGTAAAAAATGCTACCGGTTCACCAAAAACGGTAGTAAAAAATGCTACCTGTTTACCCAAACCGGTAGTAAAAAATGCTACCTGTTCACCCAAACTGGTAGTAAAAAATGCTACCGGTTCACCAAGAACGGTAGTAAAAAATGCTACCGGTTCACCCAAACCGGTAGTAAAAAATGCTACCTGTTCACCCAAACCGGTAGTAAAAAATGCTACCTGTTCACCCAAACCGGTAGTAAAAAATGCTACCGGTTCACCCAAACCGGTAGTAAAAAATGCTACCTGTTCACCCAAACCGGTAGTAAAAAATGCTACCGGTTCACCAAAAACGGTAGTAAAAAATGCTACCTGTTCACCCAAACCGGTAGTAAAAAATGCTACCTGTTCACCCAAACCGGTAGTAAAAAATGCTACCTGTTCACCCAAACCGGTAGTAAAAAATGCTACCTGTTCACCCAAACCGGTAGTAAAAAATGCTACCTGTTCACCCAAACCGGTAGTAAAAAATGCTACCGGTTCACCAAAAACGGTAGTAAAAAAATGCTACCGGTTCACCAAGAACGGTAGTAAAAAATGCTACCGGTTCACCCAAACCGGTTCTCAGCTGTGCCACAATCAGCTCTGCCGCGCAATTTATATACCCTAGAAATCACGCAGCGCACAGCGGATCATCGGAACTTTAAAAAAACTTTTGTTAGCATTTTTCTACTACCGGTTCGGGCGAATAGGTAGTAAAAAATGCTTTAAAAGGGTTTTTAAAAAGTTCTGATGATCAGCTGTGCGACAATGAGGAAATTCTGCTTTCTGGCGAATGTAAATCGCGTGGCACAGCTGTCTCTCCCCCCCCCCCCCCATTCTACTTACCTTTGCAGACTCAGAAAAGGTTTCTTAGAGCGCCCGTGGTGCGCATGCACGCAAAGCGAACTGGTAGCAGACTTCAGAGCATTTCACCCCTGGTTTGAGTGCAAAGGCAGCCATTGACATTTCCGAGAGCAGTGGGGCAGATAACCATGCGCCATGTTTCTAGTTTGATAGGAGTTTGATGTTGACCGTCTGCCTGAAAGCTATTCCTGTAATGTTTCCGTCTGTTTCTGCCTTCAAATAGAAGTGGGCTCCTCTCTTCTGAGACATCCATCTCCTGAACTCTCTCGGTTAATCTCCGCCCACAGCTCTCTTTCCAGAGGAGAGAGAAACTTCCAGTGGCCCGTTCTGGCATTTGTAATTCAGCATCATGATTTGGAAGGACTCGAAATAGCCATGAAACAAGCTCTAAGAAAATCAGCTTGCCGGGTGTTTGCTATGGAGGTAAATTAATACGAATCGCCTTGCTGGTAAATGATGCACCAGCAGAACTTCTGCTTATAAAAGCATGAGCTGATTTTACTGCTCATGGTTCACCCCAGAGGGGTTTGGGGAAATTAAAAGTCCAAACCTTTGATGTGGGGGAAAGCTACATCTCTGACACAAGTCGCTGACATACTGTATTGCCATCTCCTCAGCTTCTTACGTTGCCACTGAAGCAGTCTTTAGTGTCTTGTGCAAAATGTGTGCCTAGATTCAGTGCCTAGTGTTAGTTGTGGCCCGCCAGCGCCGGAGTTGGCAGCAGATTCGGACAGCAAGGAAGTTAGGAGGAACATGGTCCAGTCCTGGAATCTGGGGAAGGCTCTGTGTCGGAGGCAGAGCGGAGGCCAGAGCTGTATGCGAGTTATCAGCTGCCTTCAGAGTCAGACATCAGTGGGGCAGATGAAAGCTGGAGTCTGTTCCCAGTGTGCTCATGCACAGAGTTGCCAGATGAAGGGAACAGCTAAAGAACAGGGGTCGACTTGGGAGTAAGGCCACAGGTGGACAATGAATGGCCCCTCCCAGAGGAAATAAAAGAGGAGCAAAAGGGGAGTGGAGTTTGCAGGAGACAATGAGTTGGCTTAATTGATTCATAACTCTCCGAGACTCCTTGCTGAGTTTTGCAGATAGTGGCCTGGCAGCTCTCCATGCCAGATAAGGTCTGTGACTGTAAATCCTCTCTTGAAAGACTTTGCTGGATGTGAATGAGCAGAATTCACAGTAAATTAATAAAAGGGATTTTTGTTGGTACCAGGAGTTTGCTTCATGCTCTTGGGAAGCCTCGGTCAGAACATTGTTGTCCTTCTGCAAGAGGCTGTTCCATACGAAAATAGAAGAAAATTAAAATAGAAAAATGTTCCACCCTTCCATATTGTGGAAGAAGGGCTGAGAAAATATTTACAGACCCCTCACATCCTGGACCTAAACTGTTTCAACTCCTCCCTTTGGGATGGCGCTATAGGCCATTGCATGCAAAGACAAGTAGACACGGGGACAGGTTTTTTTCCCCCATGCCATCACTCTGCCAAACCCCTAATTCTCACAATGCTGTCTAATGTCTATGTATATTTACACAGATAGTATGGCTGTAGTATTATCACTTATCCTTCTTATCATCTTTACTCCTCCCCTCTTATTGGTATTATGATGGTGGTGATGATGTTGCTTTGCATGCACACCGAGATCATCTTCTGCACCTGAGACAAATTCCTTGTGTGTCTAAATCACACTTGGTCAACTAAAGTATTCATTCAAAATTTTAGTTAGAGAGCAACAAAAACCACAGTATGGCAAAGAACTCCCTGGTATGCGAGCATTCTCAGGCTTAAAATCAGTAGCATCTGGGACCATCCAAGATTCCAGAAGATCCCTCCCTCAGTTGGAAGCAGCCAGCTATGCCCGCTGTAGCAGCTTTTTTTTCTCCCAAGGTGATTCCTAGGATGAAAACGATTGCTTCCGTTTGTGCAATCCATAACTGCGTTGGCTGAATAGCTGCTGCTTCCACGCTCATATCCGTTTGTTGGTCCACACAGATCCTTCTCACAGGTGCTGTGCCAGGCCTGCACATCCACAGTTGACCTTCCTAACTGAGGGACAGGAAGATGAAAACATGACAGGGTCCACAGACCAATAAAGAAGAATATTTGTAGCTCAGGGTTGACTCGAGGGGTGCTTGGTTCTCTCTGAGCTTGGTTGTTTTTTTGCAGAAGTTTCTTTATCCAAACTAGGCAACATCATCAGTGCTAGTAAGGAGTGGGGTTTGCTCTCAATTTATACTACAACAATAATAATAATAATAATAATAATAATAATAATAATAATAATAATAATAATAATAATAATAATAATAATAATAATAATAATAATAATAATAATTTTAATTTGTTAGCCGCTCCCTCTCCACAAAGGACTCGGCTTGCCCTGTGTGGGAGTGGTCCTGGTGGTTCTTTAAATTGGCTATTTAGTGTTGACTTTCAATCAGAATAAAGTTGGAAGGGACCTTGGAGGTCTTCTAGTCCAACCCCCTGCTCAAGCAGGAGGCCCTATACAGTGATTGTCCAGTCTCTTCTTTATAACCTCCAGTGATGGAGCGCCCACAACTTCTGAAGGCAAACCATTCCACTGGTTAATTGTTCTCACTGTTAGGAAGTTTCTCCTTAATTCTGGGTTGCTTCTCTCCTTGATTAGCTTCCACCCATTGTTTGGCAATTCCTTGATTGGGGTATTGTTTACTTCTTAATTGTTGGTCTGATATTAATCTTGGAGTCAATCTACCCTCAACTGGGTGCTGGGTGCTGGTGGGGAAGAGGTTGGGTATTTTTGTACCCTTTTTAGCTTGTTGATTCTCTCTTTGAAGGTCTACATATTTAGTAGGCGCTTGTCTTGCACTGATGAATTGAATGGGGTTTATTTTCCAAAAGCCTGGCATTTCCTCTTCTTGTTTTCCTAGGCTTTTAACTGGCTTCTCTGCAACGTCATACAAACCACGTCCCTCCATGACATTCTTTGGCATTTTGTGGCCTCTCTTACTCCAGCCCCTGTAGAGGCTGAGGAAGAAGAAGATGAGGAAAACAAAGCCAACAAAGAAGCCATTGAACAAGTAAATCAAAGGGATTGCATGATCTTTACATTCAATTTTTGTTTACATGTTTGGAAAACCACTGTGCATTTATCTCTCTCTTAGAATAGTTGTATCAAGGTAGGGGTGAAAAAAAATATCCCGTTTGGGGTTTTTTTTTACAGCAATCTACGGATCACACACTGTTCCTTTGTGGGGACTATTTCAAAGGCTAATTTGTAACCCAAAGAGAAAGTGTGCTGTATGGGTGCATAGATACAGCAGCTGTTGCTTTGCCAGAGAGTAAATACCGTGTTTCCCCCCAAATAAGACAGGGTCTTATTTTCTTTTGACCCACAAAATAAGCACTTGGCCTTATTTTCAGGGAGGTCTTATTTTTGAGGTGCAGGAGGCGGCAAGCAGAGTCACTTCATGGCTGCTGCTGTGTTGCAATATTTTCAGGGGGGGGCTTATTTTAGCGCATGCACTCAAAAGCCTGATTGAGCTTATTATCCAGGGAGGTCTTATTTTCGGGCAAACGGGGTATGCCAGTCAACATTCCTTACTCACTTTGTCAGAAATTAGATTTTCTCAAAGTCAGGGCTTCTGTCACTTCTTTGGCAGACGGTGGCAGAGAATTAAGGTGGTACTTCAGCAAGTACTTCAGTCTTGAGAGCAATCATGAAATGCAATATTTTTCCCTCAGGTTTTTGAAAAGGATGGATCTTTTTAAGAATGATGACTCAGAATCATCGATTCTTAGCTTTTCTTCAGCATATTTCCGTTATGCTAGTAAACCTTTAAAGCGGGCCTCTTAAATTTATTTTTTTAGGTTTGAATTGTTTTTGCTCCGTGTGCTGCTTTTGTAGGTTATTTAAAGGTTTAGATTTGTCTTATTTAGCTTGCTATTCTTTGATATGGATCTTACTGCTGTCAGGGTTCCAAATAGCATCCAAAAGTAAATCAGGGTCCAAGGCAAAGTATTGCTCAAAGTTCCAATTTATGAAGAGAGCCATGTTGGCACCTCTGGGAAAACCCACATCTGAAAGCTTCCCGGTTTTCCCCACCCAGTTGAAAGTTCAAGATCTTGCCCCCACATCCACAAGTCCATCACATGGTCCAATCGTCCACTGCCATGCTGGCAGTTCCACTCATCCAGTTCCGGCCAGGTGCAGAGACAAAGGATGACCTTGGCTTTCTAGAAAGAACTTTGTGATGGATACATACCATCCAACTACATAATATCCTCCCTCCCATTTTTCCCACAATAGAAAACACGTAGTAGAATAATAGGAAGTGTGGCAGGCCTAATGTCCAAAAGAAAAATGACTGCAGGCCTGACAACTGCTTTATGAAGTTCAGCTCGCTGCTTTATAGCTGTGTCTGTATGTGCGTGTATGCGTGTATCAGAAGCCTACTTGGGAGAACCGCAGGGTGGAGCAGTGTGAAATAACTAATTCAATGGTACTTGTGCTTGATGCGTAGGAAAAGGACACACGGGTTTGCGAGCATCCGTTGTCGGATATTGTGATTGCTGGAGAAGCCGCCCATCCGCTCCCTCACACTTTTCACCGTCTGCTCCAGACCATCTCTGACCTGATGATGTTGCTGCCGAGTGGAAGTTCGTTACAGCAGATGGCACTGAGGTGGGCTGGCCCGGGGGCAGGCAGGCTCCAGGGGCTCTGGGGCCTAGAAAACATGTTTAGGGGCAGAGCCAAAATTTCACTAGGAAAACATGGCTGTGGTGATGGTGGTAGTTGGGCTTTTGACTGTGGGTCTCTCTGGTCTTTTGTGTGCTGGCTCTCGCAACTCTTCCAAGTTGGCCTTGGTGACACAGTCCGGCTGGGGGTGGGTTACTTTGGAAGGCTTCTTCTGGGCCCAGCCCTCATTTGGAGAACACATAAGTATTCTGACGGCACTGCCTGGTCGTTCCATTTGACCGCTTTGGAGTCCATTGCTGGATGTTTACTGGTGGGAAAGGGGCCCCAGAGCTGCTTAGAAGAGCATCTCCCCCCACCCCTTTCTACCTTTGAAAACGTCACACATTCTCCCAGGTGCATTATCAGAATTTGTTATCCCATTGGCCGAATTTCAGCAGTGCCCTTCCAGATCTTTTTTTTATTTTATTTTTATTTTATTTACTTTATTTATTTTACGTTACTTTACTCTATTTATTATTTTATTTTACATTATTTTATTTATTTTATTTTATTTGATTGTTTTTTTATTTTATTTATTTTATTTTAATATTTTTATTTATTTTTAATTTATTTTATTTATTTTATTTATTATTTTATTTATTTTATTATTTATTTTATTTATTTTATTTATTTTATTTATTTTATTTATTTTATTTATTTTATTTATTTTATTTATTTTATTTATTTTATTTATTTTATTTTATTTTATTTTTAGTTTTGCAGCCCATGTTCAGCCAGATGATTCCATCACTGGCCATAGGGGGTGAACAATTGCCCCCTGTGGAACGGGCGCGCAATTTGGGCGTCCTCCTAGATGCCCGGCTGTCAATGGATGATCATGTGGCAGCCGTGGCAAGGGGGGCGTTCCACCAGGTTCGCCTGGTGCGCCAATTGCGCCCCCTTCTGGACCGTGATGCCCTACGCACAGTCACTCATGCACTGGTGACGTCTCGCCTGGACTACTGTAACGCTCTCTACATGGGGCTTCCCTTGGGATGCGCCCGAAGACTGCAGCTAGTCCAGAACGCAGCCGCGCGGGTAGTCATGGGGAGTACTAGGTACTCCCACGTAACACCTCTCCTGCGCGAGCTGCACTGGCTGCCTGTGGTCTTTCGGGTGCGTTTCAAGGTTCTGATTACCATCTTTAAAGCGCTCCATGGCACGGGACCTAGCTACTTGCGGGATCGCATCTCTCCACACACATCCCTGTGGCCAATTCGCTCTCACAGGGAGGGCCTTCTCCTGGTGCCGTCCACGAGGCAATGCCAACGGGCGACACCGAGGAGTAGGGCCTTCTCTGTGATGGGCCCAACCCTCTGGAATGACCTCCCCCCCGACATTAGAACCACTACTGACCTCCGCTCCTTCCGACAGAAACTGAAGACACACCTGTTCCGACTGGCTGGTCTGGCATAATTTATAACGTCTACCTCCTGGCATACACATTCTTACTGGTTTTTAGAGGGATAGTGTTTTAAATTTGATATGACATTGGGATTTTAAACTTTTGTATCGATTTATTTATTTAGCTGTACAGTTTGGCATATTTTATCCTCCTCTCATACGTGTATTTATGTAGTTATTACTATGTTTTAATTTGTTGTATTTTGATACGGACTGTACACCGCCCCGAGTCCCTTTCGGGAGAGGGGGCGGTATATAAACGCTAATAAATAATAATAATAATAATAATAATAATAATAATAATAATAATAATAATAATAATAATAATAATAATAATAATGTTGCCACAAAGAGACTTTTGGGGAGAATTTGGTTATTTTATTCTCACTCATTAGAGGGAGGAGGGAAAACACTACAAAAAACCTGAGCATTTTGCTTCTCCCAAGACTACTTGTAATCTGGGCAGAATATGGGCAGCTCAGGGTTAAATTCTTCAGTGTTTGGTGGTCTCCGAACTCACTTCCTTTCCTGCAGACGTTTCAGTGCCGGACAGGTAAGGTCATCAGTGCAGGGTGGATAGGTGGGAGCTAATCTACCAGTCTGGATGTTGATTTTGGCTCTTCTTTGATTGTTATTGTATAACTGGTGCTGGTTTCTTTTGATCTGGGCTGTGTTTAATTGCTATGCGATGAGGAAGGATGTATCTTTGGAAGCTTTGAAATGGAAAAGTCATAATGATGGCCTTCTTGTTCAGATGCTGGAGCCTCAAATTCAAGCAATCCGACCATCAGTTTTTGCATCAGAGCAATGTTTTTCATCACATCAACAACATTCTCTCCAAATCTGATGATGGAGACAGCGAGGAGAGCTTCAGCATTAGCATCCAGTCTGGCTTTGAAGCTTTGAATCAGGTGAGTTGATTTTCTGGGTTACTGTGGCAGCAGCCAATGAGAATCCATGGCTGTCAGAGAACAGCTGCTCAAAATGGTTTCTTCAAAGGGCTGATTTCTGGTATAAAGAAAAGATTGGGGAAATGTTGATTTGGCTCCAACTGAGTACACCTTGAGCCGAAAAAAGTTTGCCCAGACTGATTTAAAGGAATAAGTGAAAGAGGTAGAAGGACCAAAGCATAATCAGTAACGTCGATTATAAGATTTTACATTACTTTATTAATTTAATTTAAGCCATAATAGCATATTTTAACTGTGAAATTTACTTGTTTTGATAGGAATCATGTATAGTAGTCTGCCTGAAGGACTTAACTAACATCGTTGATATAAAAACTTCAAGCCGACCAGCCATGATTGGCAGTTTGACAGATGGGTCAACTGAAACCTTCTGGGAATCGGGCGATGAAGACAAGAATAAAACCAAAAACATTACAATTAATTGCATGAAAGGAATCAATGCTCGCTATGTGTCTGTTCATGTTGACAATTCAAGAGACCTCGGGGTAAGCACTATTTTCAATCAAAAGAAGAGTAATGTTGACATGTCCATTTGGACATTAGAGGGTGAATTAATTATAAAGCTATGGGTCTAGAAAAGCAAGACATTTCAAGATTTTGTTATAAATTCATATATAAGCCAGATGGCAAGAATATAATGGAGCAAAGTGAGTGTGTGATAAAAAATACTTTAAAAAAATACTTTTTGTATGGAGTTTTGGGGGCTGTCTTTTTTCTTTTTCACCTTTACGTCTGTATTGACTCCTAGTCTGAACTGTCTGAACAGTTTTCTTGGTAAGATTTCAGAAGTGATTTGGCATTGCACATTTATGGAAATTCTCAGTCATCCAGGTCATGGTTGTCCCAAAGGTGCTTTTTCCAGAGGCAACTGGACTTTTGGGGAGTGGGGTTAAGACCTTTCAGCTCTGAAGCTTCTTGGATGAGAAGCAAAACCTCTTCAAAGAAAAAAACCCAGAAGGTCCAGTCGCCTCTTGAAAAAGCAAGGTTTTTAGGTTTACCATTGCATGTTTCCCAGGGCTGAGAAAGTTGGGCTGGCTCAATTGGCTGCTTAACTAAGATGGGTCTAGAACTCATAGTCTGGCAGTTTCTAGCCTGGTGTCTGAATTGCTATACCAAACAAAATCTATTCTCTCTTCCTCCCTTTTATTTTAAATTGTTGATATTAAAATCAATTCAGAAACTTAACATGCTTGGCTTTTATTTTTATTTTTTGTTTCATATTGTCATATCTAGAACAAAGTGACTTCAATGACATTTTTGACCGGAAAAGCAGTAGAAGATCTTTGCAGAATAAAACAGGTAGCTTACCTATGACATTAAGAGTAATAACAAAGCACCTTAATGTCTAAAATCTATGTATTTAACATTCTGTTTAATGAACTTTTCTTAATTAAGAACTTCGACATCTTTTCATTATTCTTTATTCTGACAGTGCAAGAAAGAAAAGATAGAAGATCTGTCCTTTTGTATTTAGTAATTTGTGTTCCATCTGTCCTTGTACAAAAAGGTTAGGAGCTGCAAAAGTAATGTACCATTCTAATTTTAAATGTCCAGGTCTCAATAACTGGAGGACAGAATAATATTGTTTTGATTTAGTGCTGATTTGCCTGTGTATTTTTCCACTGTTTACTTTCAAGCAAATGCTTCAAATCAAGTGCAATTCTCACATCCATTAACCTCAACTCATCCTTTTAGCCAGCGATGGTGATGCTTGGATGTGACAATTAAAAATCTTGGCTGCAGAAATTGGGTCAGCCACTAGGTGGTAGCAAAGAGGTAGAGAAACTCTTAAGTATTTGTGGCCATCTAATGGTCATTCATATTTTTCCAAGTCAGATCTTGCAGCCTTACCCTTAATATTTATTTTTGAACCATTCTGTTTGAAAGTTACGCAGTTATGTTCTTACGGTCTACACCAACTTACTTTTCTATTCCTGTGTTTTAGGTTGACTTGGACTCAAGACATATTGGCTGGGTAACTAGTGAACTTCCCGGTGGAGACAATCACATCCTCAAAATTGAGTTAAAGGGACCAGAAAATACCCTCCGAGTTCGGCAGGTGAAAGTGCTCGGTTGGAAAGATGGTGAAAGCATCAAAATAGCCGGCCAGATCTCAGCAAGTGTTGCTCAACAAAGAAACTGTGAGGCTGAGACACTGCGAGTTTTCAGGCTTATCACATCACAGGTGAGGCTGTGTGTAGAGCACAATGCAATATTCAAGCCTCCATAAAAAAAAAAAGCAAGATTGCCACCCCATAGGTAGAAATGGCTTAGGAATCCTATCTTTCTTTTTCACATTTCTTTTCCCCCTTCCTAAAGAATATATTGAGCGAAATGACAGGTTTGTGGTGGAATTTAGTTTAGAGGAGTTCCATTTGAGTATGCACATGTCCATCTGAGTTCCTTGGGGGGAAATGGATACCTACCCTTCATTCTGCTGCTTCTTGGTTTACTTTAGATCTTTAAAATGGTTTCTACTTCAGATGTCTTTTCCCCAATTCATTCTTAACCATTTTCCATCTTCATCTTAGCTAGGTAATGTGTGAAATCTCTTCTCAACTTTAAACAAACTGCACAGGAGTAGAATGTGCGTGTTTTAATGCAAGGCCTGCACCAGACAGCCTCTAATAATAGGGATCTGGAAATAGCAATATCATTTAGGCTTATATACCACTTCACAGTGTGCTTTACAGCCCTCTCTAAGTGGTTTACAGACTATTTATTTCAGGCTAGCTGATAACCTGGCATTGTCCGGGTATTTATTTATCCTGTATTAGGCAGGAAAAGAAAAGAATTATATCTATAGTGTCACGTGATGCACACACACCGTGCTCACCCCCACCCTCTGCTGCCCCAGCGCGCTCACACACGACACCACCCCCATCCCCGCACCCTGTTTTGGGCCTAGTAGGCCTCCCTGCAGCCTCCTTGGAGCAAAAACGGGCCACGGGGGTGGGGGGCTTGTGCCACACACACCCTGTCTCCATCCGCACCCTGCGCATGCATGTGTGACCCTGTACATGCACCCTGCACATGCATGTGTGCCCCCCGCACACACAACCTACACATGCATGGCAGAGACCTGAGAATCATTTGGTTGGCGGGAGGCACGCACACATGCGCAGTGGAGCTGAGCTGGGGTGATGGATTGTGTGTCCTGCGTGCCAGGACACACACACACACACACACAGGTGTTAGGGGTGTCTTACCCCCCACAGTATTTTTGTTTCCAGAGAGTAAGTCATCTGTGCACCAAGTTTGGTTGAAATTGCTCAAGGCATTCCAGAGTTATCCTGGAACATACATGCACGCACACACACGCACAAACAGCCATTTATTTATACGCACACACATATATCTGTGTGTGTGTGTGTGTGTGTGTGTATACAGTTATTCTCGGTACTGTTTGTTGACAGCGAACATCGCCATGATGTAATTCGTTTCAAAGCTTATTTTCAGGCCAGGTTCTGTTCTTTGTGAATGCAGTAAGGAATTTTTTTTTTTTAATTGCAAACATTTCCACATGAAAAAAAAGAAAAAAGAAATTGCATGTCTGTTTTATTTCCGGTATTTTGTTTCTCCTCTGAAACAGGTCTTTGGCAAACTCATATCTGGAGACGCTGAGCCGACCCCAGAACAGGAAGAAAAGGTTTTGCTTTCTTCACCTGAAGGAGAAGAAAAAGTACACAATGTATTTATTTGTGTTCTACAATTACCAAGATTTTGTTTTTATCTCCCAATGCAAGTTGGTTCAGATCTTGAACTGGGGCTGCCTTCCCTTGAGCCAACAGTCTGGATCATTCAGAAACAAAGTTTTCAACCTTTTGTCATGGTGGAATGATGGCTTAACTGCCGGCACTCCTCTTATGGATTGGAATCCCTTAAATAGCAATAGCACTTAGACTTATAAACCGCTTTACAGCCCTCTCTAAGCAGTTTTTCAGAGTCCGCATGTTGCCCCCAACAATCTGGGTCCTCATTTGACCCACCTCGGAAGGATGGAGGGATGAGTCAACCATGAACCTGGTGAAATTCGAACTGCCAAACTGCTGGCAGCCGGCAGTCAGCAGAAGAAGCCTGCAGTACTGCACTCTAACCACTGCGCCAAGGTGGCTCATAAACGGTACCCTGCTCAGAGGAAAACTTAGCCCAGGGGTGTTGTTGCAGCCACACTGCTTGGTTCTTGAGAGACATTAGAGGTCCCAGCAGGATATTGTTCATGATGTTACCTGATATGCCTAAGGTAGCATCTTCACATGAGCCAAAGGCTTTTAACTCTTTGTGTATTCACTGCTGTTTCAGCTATAGGGACGGCCCCTGAATCAACTCTGCAGAAAGTTATGGATATGGGCGTATGGGTAATCCTTGAATTACATTTACTTATGACGGTTGAAGTGTCCCAGCATCACATGATCCCTTTAGCAACCTTCCGACAAAGCAAAGAGAAACCAGATTTGCTGAACAGCTGTGTCACTAACTTAATTGCAATTGCAGTGATTCAGTTAATAACTTTGGCGAGCAAAAGTTATAAAATGGGGGCAAAGCTCACTTAACTACTGTGTCGCTTAGCAACAGAAATGTTGGGCCCCATTTTGGTCGTAAGTCGAGGACTATCTGTATTTTCACTTAGAATCACAAAATTATTTTTTTCTATTTCCATCTGCCAAAAAAACTCCTTTGTTCCCCTGGACTTTCCTATCAAAATATGGACATGCAAGCTGTCGTCATCCTGGAAGAAAAGAAAAAGCCCAGAGATTAAACCTTCCGTATAGCTCTTGTTCTAAATGGTGCTTTTTAGGAAATTTGGGCAACCACAGCTCAAGGGGCGTTTGTTTCATTGGAAGGGACAGCTTGTGTCTCCTGCAGCAAAGACTTTCATGAGCCACCTCTCTTCTTATCTAGGAAGGTTAAATCAGGAGATTCCAGTGGTAATCATGTTAGAAATTATTCTTTCCATATTCTGGTTTCTCTGTTGAGTCTACGGGGGTGCTGCCCCTATGTAAACGTTCTCTTAATTTAGAAAAATCTCACCTGCCTAAGGGTAAAGATTCCATCATGCTGCAGCTGGAAGACCGTTATTATCTCCAATTCATGTAGGTTGAAAAAGGCCTTAGGAGATTTAAGGCTTATGGTCTCTTTGAAAATAAGTTTATATCCTAATTTATTTACATTGGCTAGATGCTTTACATCACTTAATACCAAAACTTGCATTGGAAACCAAAACAAAACTGCCTTCATTTTTTAGTCAGAACATGAAATGTATGATCGTACTAAACAATATTGTGTTTCTTTTCAAGGCAACTTCGGATGCGGACCTGAAAGAACACATGGTTGGAATCATATTTAGCAGGAGTAAACTCACGAATTTGCAGAAGCAGGTTTGTTCACTAGAACGTTTTGTAAGCTGGTTTTCTTCCATTACATTGTGCATGTGATCTGCAGATGAAGGACAAAAGATTCCATATGCTAAGAAATCAAGTCACTGGGGAAAGGAAGGGGACCCTGTCAGTTAGGAACTTCTCAGTGCCCCCAAACCTATAAAATGATGGACTTACAGCTCTACAGGCAGGGGAAAATAAAATGCTTGATTTCCAATGTAGAGATTAAAATTGACCTGTCTGTCCAATCATGAGTTTCCACAGTGAACATCTGTAAACATGCAAGTGGTCATGTGCGCAGAATGAAGTAGAGTGGTATGCACAAAATGTTCACTTAACAGGAGACACAACATACACATACGTATTTGTGAGTTGAGAAGCATCTAGGCCAGGAATTGGGGAGGTTAGAAGCTATAGGATAAGCAGGAACAAAGTCTACCTTCTTATACGTGTGCAGAATATTTGAATCCTCCCAGGTGCTTTTCCAAAACCTGACAGGACTTTCTTCTTGTTGTTTTCCAAAGACCAGATGACCCCCAAAAATATAAATCCTTCCATTTCCCACCATTCAGTTAGCACTGAAGAAGCTTCTCAGATGAGAAGCAAAACATTTTCAAGGAAAAACCCAAAAAAGACCTGTTTTCAAAAAAAAAACGTATTCAGGACAACATTTGAAGTTTACAGGGTTTTTTTTAATTAGCTTATAATATAAAATACAAAAATATAATAGCAAAGAGTAGGTAAAATAAGGGAGGGAAAGGGCAAGTACAGAAGTATAGAAAAGTAGGAGTGAGAAAAAAAAGGATTGACTTCTGACTCCCTCTGGTGCAGTAGAATAAACCTCAACTTATTACTTTTCCATAATAGTATAAACTAATCATTTCTATAACAACAAATCTATTTACATTTCAGACAACATTTGAATGGCTTGACCTTGGCAGAAACTGTCTGCATGGTCAAATGCAATGCATCCATTTTGGGAGGATGATTTGGGCAACCTGTATTATTCACCTTACAAGAAGAGCTAGTCCTATTTATATTTGTTCTAAGGGCTTCAGGTTTACCGCTTGTAGTTATGAGGATACATTTTAACCCCCTCTCTCTCTGCCAGCTCCATTCCCTCTTCCCACTCGGAGCTCTCAGGTTGCCTAGCTGCTGACCCTGATTCCCACGCCTCCTCCTCCTCCTTTGATTCAGCTGCTGGAGGGGCCGGCTACCGACAGGCCACAACAGTGGCATGCCAGAAACCGGGCCACCCAAATAAGCAAAACCCTTTTCACAGAATGTAGGTGGCATGTGAAACCACATTCCCTGCAAAACCTCTCCACGGAACCAGTCCCTGGTGCCAAAAAGGTTGGAGGCCCATGGTCTAGGTGATTAAACATGACCAAGGTAGAGTTTAATTTCCTCCAACGCCTCTCTTTGTGATTTAGGTCTGCGCTCATATCGTGCAAGCCATCCGCATGGAAGCCACGCGGGTCCGAGAAGAATGGGAGCACGCCATTTCTAGCAAGGAGAACGCCAACTCCCAGCCCAACGATGAGGACGCCTCGTCGGACGCCTACTGCTTTGAGCTGCTGTCTATGGTGCTGGCCCTGAGCGGCTCCAACGTCGGACGCCAGTACTTGGCTCAGCAGCTGACCTTGCTGCAGGATCTCTTCTCCCTGCTACACACGGCTTCCCCCAGAGTACAGAGGCAGGTCAGTATTGAACGGTGGCTCCTTTTTCCTGGTTGCAAGATGATTGGCTCCCCCAAGCAGGGTCAGCTAATCTCTGTGGTTGGTCCTTTCAGGTTACCTCCTTACTGAGGCGGGTCCTGCCCGAAGTCACTCCCAGCCGCTTGGCCAGCGTCATTGGGGTCAAAGCCCTTCCCCCAGCTGATATCAGCGATATCATTCACTCCACGGAGAAGGGAGACTGGAACAAGCTGGGCATTCTGGACATGTTCCTGGGCTGCATTGCCAAAGCACTCACCGTTCAGCTCAAGGCCAAAGGCACCACCATAACGGGCACGGCTGGCACAGCAGCCGGCAAAGGCGTCACTACCGTCACTTTGCCAATGATTTTCAATTCCAGGTTAGTAGCAGTTACGCAGTTGTTGTCTTGACTCAGTTTCCCATAGTCCACAAGACTTTTTTTTTTGTAAGATTCATGCTACCTCCCCTTTGAGATGGAGTTCACAGCGATGCTCCTGAAAGTTGCTCCAAAAGTACTGTCAATACTTTTAATAGAATAGAATAGAATAGAATAGAATAGAATAGAATAGAATAGAATTCTTTATTGGCCAAGTGTGACTGGACACATTTGCCTTTGGTGCATATGCTCTCAGTGTACATAAAAGCATAAGATACATTCATCAAGAATCATAAGATACAACACTTAATGATAGTCATAGGGTACAAAGAAGCAGTCAGGAAACAATATCCATATAAATCGTAAGGATGCAAGCAACAAAGTTACCGTCATGCAGTCATAAGTGAGAGGAGATAGGAACGATGAGAAGACTAATAGTAATAGTAATGCAGCCTTAGTTAATACTTAATATGGGAATCGTTGTATTCGGGGTTAGGAATAAGAGACAGAAAGTAGCAATTGGGAAAACACTACCAAGTACACTGCTATAAAATATAATACATTATAATTACGATGTATCTGTAAATGTTAGAAGCAAAAAAAAAAGACTTATTATTAATGTATATCTAAATAATACTATTATTGTTGCCAGTGATTTGAATCGAGCAAATTGACCCAGACAATGTAGTTCACTAAATATGTTGAAGGAAAAGAAAAATTACTAAATTACAAACATTTTCTTCCTTTCTTTAGTTACCTCAGACGAGGTGAAAGCCATTGGTGGATGAAGGGCTCAACGCCAACGCAGATTTCAGAAATCATTATTAAGCTCATAAAAGACATGGCAGCTGTAAGATTTCGTTATCTTCATATATTACCTTCTTCTCTGTCGTTCACACAAAGCAGCTTTGCTCCACTAGACTTTAGGGGTTGTTCTCCTCCCCCTACCCCCTCCCCATTCCTACTCATGACCTAAACTGCTTCCTTGTGCAGGGTCACTTGTCTGAAGCTTGGTCTCGTGTGACGAAAAACGCCATTGCTGAAACAATCATTGCTTTGACCAAAATGGAAGAAGAATTCAGATCCCCTGTGCGCTGCATCGCCACAACCCGCGTAAGAAAGTTGGCTTGCCTCTTATCTCCGGCGGTGTCTTGTCAGTTTGGTTCTTTACTAATCGTGCTTCTTATGAAACAAGGAGCTGTGGTAGGCGCAGTGGTTAGAATGAAGCATGGCAGGCTGATTCTGCTGACTGCCAGCAGTTCGATTCAATTCTCGCTGGCTTAAGGTTGACTCAGGCTTCTGTCCTTCCATGGTCGGTAAAATGAGGACTAAGATTTTTGTTGGGGGCAATAGGCTGACTCTGTAAACCATTTAGAGAGGGCTATAAAGCAGTATATAGAGATGATAGATGATAGATAGATGATAGATAGATAGATAGATAGATAGATAGATAGATAGATAGATAGATGATAGATAGATAGATAGATAGATAGATAGATAGATAGATAGATAGATAGATAGATAGATAGATAGATAGATGATGGATGGATGATAGATAGATAGATGATAGATAGATAGATAGATAGATAGATAGATAGATAGATAGATAGATAGATAGATAGATAGATAGATGATAGATAGATAGATAGATGATAGATAGAGATAGATAGATAGATAGATAGATAGATAGATAGATAGATAGATAGATAGATAGATAGATAGATGATGATAGATAGATAGATAGATAGATAGATGATGATAGATAGATAGATAGATAGATAGATAGATAGATAGATAGATAGATAGATAGATAGATAGATAGATAGATGATAGATAGATGATAGATGATAGATAGATAGATAGATAGATAGATAGATAGATAGATAGATAGATAGATAGATAGATATGTCTTAAAGTGCTATTGCTCTTAATTTTATATTTTCCTGACCATTAGAACAATTAATTAGTGGAACAGTTTGCCTCCAGAAGTCGTGAATGCCCCAACACTGGAAGTCTTTAAGAAGACGTTGGATAGCCATCTGTCTGAAACGGTATAGGGTTTCCTGCCTAGGCAGGGGGTTGGACTAGAAGACCTCCAAGGTCCCTTCCAACTCTACTATTGTATTGTATTGTATAATATAAAAATAATATTAATAGGACTATAAACCACTAAGATCTACTCTGAGTAGCCAAGCCCCAGTAAATAGACAAATAAGCAATTGCTCCCAGTCAGGGTAAAGCCTTGATTTTGCTGAATGAACCTGTCCTCTTTCCTGCAGCTGTGGCTGGCCCTGGCCTCTCTCTGTGTCCTTGACCAAGATCACGTTGACCGCCTCTCTTCTGGAAGATGGATGGGCAAAGATGGACAGCAGAAACAGATGGTGAGGAATGGATGCTTGCTGTGTATCTTTCGGAGTTAGTCTCCACCATCTTTTGAGAAACATTGAGATGGATGTTACTGGATACTGGAATTATGTATTCAGGAATATGTTGTTCTGTGTTTCCATGCTACTTTTCAGAGTATAAATGCATCTTCTGCTTTGAAAAGCAAAGGTACCTATTAGCTTGAGCCCGTTAGGTGAGGCTGATCTTCCCAAAGTTGAGTTAAGAGTTGGGCCTGGTTATTTATTTATTTAGGGAATTTATATTGCCACCTATTCGCACATGGTGAATCAAGATGGCTTGCAGAATATAAAGCCTCATATAAAACAGTAAAACTAGTAAAAGAAGTGTCATATAATAAATTAATATAATAAAATCACCCCCCACTCCAGCAACAGCACCTCACACGAGACATTTAATGGGCTCCATCCTACTCTGGGTTCCCCAGGCCTGCTGGCAGAACCAGGTCTTCAGCACCTTCCGGAAGACTGCTGGAGTGAGACATTCTAATCTCTGGGAAGAGGATGCTCCAAAGAGAGGGAGCCACCACAGAGAAGGTCCTTCTTCTGGGTCCCACCAGGTGTATCTCCCTCGGGGATGGGACCCACAACATTCCTGCCTCCCCACTCTGATGGGTCGCTTGGATATAACCAGCCCTCAGATAACCTGGTCCCAAACTATGAAGGGCTTTAAAGGTAACAAACGGCATCTTGAATTGCAGCTGGAAGCAAATCAACAAGCCACTGCAGCTCCCGCAGGAGAGGTGGTGCAAGTGCACACCGGGGTCTCCACAAAACCATGTGAGCCACTGCATTTTGCAGCAACTGGAGCTTCCAGATGCTCTTCAAGGGCAGCCCCACGTAGAGCGTGTTGCAATAGTCAAGACAGATAGTGACTGGGGCATGAGTGACTGAGTAGGGATTGTTGGTCCAGGAAAGGGGAGTAACTGGCGCACAACCTGCAGTTGCGCAAAGGCCCTCCTGGCCACAACTGCCACTTGCTCTTCAAGCATGAGTTGTGAGTCCAAGAAAAACCCCAGATTGCACAAAGGGTCTGTTTGGGGTAGTGCCACCCCATCCAAGAGCAGAGGTGGCAATTCTACCTGAGCCAATGAACCCCAAACCCAGAGATCCTCGGTCTGGTTAGCACTTAGGTGGGGCACCAAGGGGGAAGCACCAAGTGTAGGAGGCTGAGAAAGAAATGGGAGGAATGCCAGCTACAAAACTATCCACCAATAGGAAATGAGTTTGTTTGTAGTTTATGTCATCAACTGGTCAAGCCCGGGAAGGAGAAATGTAAAATGCTCAAAATCTTTCTTTCTTATTTAATTACTTATCACGTGTTTTCCATCACCAACAAGAGAGGGATGGATATTCCTACCTATATTCCTTTCCTATCTCCCAAAGTTCTCTACTTTTCCTCCAATTCTGATATGAAAAGTCCTTCTTGAGATGCCCGTTTATCGGGAAAATAAGGAGAGAAAAAAATCCTAGAAGGATGCAGCAATGAACCATTTATTGTGCTTAGAGGAAAGGTCAACAGGAAACAAGCTCAACTCTAAGAAGACTTTATTAACCTTAGATTGATCTCTTTTTAAAAAAATCTTCCAGCCGATGTGCGATAACCATGATGATGGAGAAACAGCAGCCATTATCTTATGCAACGTCTGTGGGAATCTCTGCACAGACTGCGATCGATTCCTCCATCTCCATCGACGAACGAAGTCACATCAGCGGCAGGTGATGTATGAGTCAGGCTCCCTAACTCTGGGGAAAAGAATCATATTTAAAATTCCCCTTTTTAAAAAAGATGGCATCCAAATTTATAATTGGTCATCTCCTAGTCACATGAGAAAATATAGTAGAGATTTGCTTTTATCAATCAGGAATTATATGTCATCACCCCAGATAAGCAGGGAATGCCCGAACCAGAGTCAAGGCTTAGATGGAGAATCGAGGCTGAGGTTATATCCTATGAAATGGAATTGCATAATTAACATTTTGTTTGATTTCATTGTATTTTTTTCTTTTCTTTTATATTTTCTTTTATTATTCATTTTATGTTCTATTTTATTTCATTTCATTTTTTATTTTATTACTTTATTTTATATTATTTTATCTCATTTTTATTTTACGTTTTGTTTTATTACTTTACTATATTTTATATTATATTTCATTTTATTATTTTATATTTTCTTTTATTACTTTGTTTTTTTAATTTTTAATTTTATTTCATTTCATTTTTTTATTTTATAGTTTATTGTTTTGTTTTATTTCATTTCATTTTATTACTTTACTATATTTTATATTTCATTTTCATTTTATATTTTATATTTTATTTATTTTATATTTATGGATGGGTGTTAAATGTGACTTTTTATCATCTAGACTCCCTAGTTACAAATCTTGATATGTGTCTGGCAAACCCAACAGGTGTTCAAAGAAGAAGAAGAAGCTATCAAGGTAGATCTCCATGAAGGCTGTGGTAGGACTAAACTCTTCTGGTTGATGGCACTAGCCGATTCTAAAACCATGAAGGCTATGGTGGAATTCAGAGAACATACAGGTAAGATTTATTTTTCATTAAAATTTTATTTTTATCATTTCAACGATGGCAGTGTAAATACATTCAGCATTCTGAGTGTGTGCCATACAATTCTCACTCATTCATTCATTCATTCATTCATTCGTGTGTATTTACGTACAAGTATTGGCTTGCAAAATATTTTCTGAATTGGGTTCCTGGCTTGCATAGAATAACACAAGCATAGATGGGGGGGGGGGGACTCTTTTGGTTCAGGCACCCCAATCAAAAAGGGTCTTTGCACACATGTCATGATCTTGACTAAGATTTGAATCTAGTTTCAGCTTCCCTTTCTCCCTAATGTGTCTCTCCTAACATCTGCCTGGTTGATTCGATCCTGCATGGTTGACATACACTCAGTTAAACCATGTCCTCTCTTGGGACCTTGAACATCAGTGGTGGGATACGACCAGTACGCCCGGGTACGGGCCTACTGGTGCCTGCTGGGAGCACCAGGTACCATTCCAGTATGGTTCTCCAGAGGGCCCATCCGCCCGCCCTCCTTACCTGTATTTGAGCCGATCAGGGCTTACACACACGGAGCACACGGTGCCTACACAACGCTCCGCTGAGCAGCTGGAGTGTCGCCGAGCCGTCGTGAGTGGTATGTAGGCATGCACGCATGCATGTGGTGGACGCCCAGCCCCATTGCACCGTACCGGTTGCAACAGGATCCAGAACCCCACACCGCTGAACATGTTCATTATAACAGCACCTGCTCTCTGGAAAAAAGTGACCCTCAAGATCTGTTCCTGCTGTTTTTTAGCAGAGCTATTGAAACCTGGCTCTTCACCCAGGTTTTTAGCAAGGGAGAGTAGCACTGTGGCTTCATCGTGTTTGTCATTTTTTTTTTTTTAATCTTTGTTTTACGGGTTGGATTGTACCTTCTTTGTTTGAGTGTTGTGGGTTTCCCAGAGTCAATGAGAATTGGGTGGCATACAAGTTCAAATAATAATTATACGACATCGGAGCAGAAATGATGCCTGGCAGATGACTTTGCCCAGCGCCTCGTTTGCTGCATGTATTAAAGCGAATCACAAAAGTACCGTGTGTAAATTCCCTTCTTGCAGGATTTTCCCAGGGAGTCTTGTCTGATGCACAGACCTTTTCAGGATCTATCTCTGATTCCAGAGGACCTGGCAAGTAGATCTGTCTCTGTACCAAAAACCCTGTAAAGCTGCTGCCATTAGGCCAAGCCAAAAAAAGTTTGTGCTAGATGCTTCAGTTTTCCAGGGCCTGCCTTGTCTTGGTACTGCAAAGCCATGGCTGCTGGGTAGATCCTTTCCTCATGGTAGAATGGTTAATATTTGCCTGATTGATAATACGAAAGTATCTCTTTTTTTTTTTTGTCTTTTTCTTTCTGGTTTGGATCTAGGCAAACCCACCACAAGCAGCTGCGAAGTATGTCGTTTCTGTGGCTGCCGAAACGGAACAGAGTTATCTGCTGTCGGCAGTGTCTGTTCAGATGCCGATTGCCAGGTCTGTACAAGTCTGAGAATGTCCAAGATGAACTAGTATAAGACAAACCAAGATCTTGAAGATGCAAATTTAAAAAAAAAAGTTTTTGCACTCTGCAGACCTCCCCAATAACAGCCCATTTTTTGAAAAAACGGGCCCGTCTTTTGTCACAAAAAGGGTATGCATAGCTTTTAGGAGGCTTATTGAGTGCTCCTGGGGGCTGGGGGCAAAAACGAGCAAAAAATGGCCCATTTTTCACTCATTTTTGCCCTCCCCAGCCGCCAGGAGCACTCTGGAAGCCTCCTAAAGGCTATGCACAGCCATTTTGGTGAAGGGGGCAGGGTTTCAGGAGGCCAAAAATGCTGTATTCAGTGTATAAGACACACCCAGATTTTCACCCTCTTTGGGGGGGGGGGTGCGTCTTATACTCCGAAAAATATGGTACTTTGAACTCGAGAATGTCGCTCCTGAGTGGCATCTCGAGGATAGCTCAGCTGGGCCAGTTCTGGGTGAAAGAATGGGCAGAACAGGGCCAGGGTGGGACAGATGTCCTCTGAGGGTTCTCCTATAGATATTAGCCAAATAGTTTTATTATACATAGGTGGCTGCTTCTATCTGACGTCCGATGAAGCTGTTAAATGCACACTCCCTTTCCTGTTCAAAATACTTGCTTCTGGCAGAGAGAGAAGGGAATGGCTTCCTCCATGAGCACCTAATTAGCCAGAAGACAGTTCTGCCATTTCTGCCCCTAACATTCATTCCAAGATTTCCAAACCTTTTTTTTTGCTCCTCTGCAAAGAATATTGATGGATTGCGACGGTGGCAAATATCTATCGCTCGGGTGGAGGATGAGGGTGGAGGTTCATTCTCCAAGCTTATTTCCGAATGTTTCATTACATGGCTGGGTAACATCTTCAGCAAAGTTTAGGGGATGTCTGTATCTGTGTTCCTCTGCTTACAAAGGCTTTGTGTGGTCAGTAATTCTTGTGATGGGTCAGGTGTGGGTGTGTCAAGTGAGGGTCACCGGGAAATGAAGTTTGGGGGGGGGGGTTGGGATTGGTGAGAATCGGTGCCATCTCTGGTTGGCAGTGTGGTGGATTTGAATTCTGAGGGTTTACAGGCTGGTTGTAGGTCCCTGTGTCTGTTGATGGAATCGCTTGTGGAGTGCCAGGCTTAGATGAACACACTGTTGTGGCCCTCTAGCAGCCAGCGGAGTTGGCAGCGGATTCGGACAGTGAGGAGGTTGGGGAGGAACATGGGCCAGTCCTGGAGGCTACGGAAGGCTCTGATGAGGACTCTGTGTCGGAGGCAGAGAGGGGACCAGAGCCGTATGCCAGCTATCAGCTGCCTTCAGAGTCAGACATCAGTGAAGCAGACGAACAGCTGGAGCCTGTTCCCAGTTGCCGGGTGAAGGGAACAGGGGTTGACTTGGGAGTAAGGCCACAGGTGGATGATGAATGGCCCATCCCAGAGGAAAGAAAAGAGGAGCGAAAGGGGAGTGGAGTTTACAGGAGACAATTAGTTCAATTAATTGGTTCGTGACTCTCCAAGACTCCTTGCTGAGTTTTGCAGGTATCGGCCTGGCAGCTCTCCAAGCCAGAGAAGGTCTGTGACTGTAAATCCTCCCTTGAAAGACTTTGCTGGATGTGAATGAGCAGATTTTACAGTCAATTAATAAAAGGGGTTCTTTTTGTCAGGACAAGGAGTTGCTTTGTGGTTTGGGGAAGCCGAGGTCAGAACACTCACATGGCAGTTTTATGATAGCATGGCTGGTGATTCTGGTATTGCTCCAGTCCAACTGATGCTGTTCGGTGTCAGTGTGGGTAGATATTAGCGATTTGGGATCATGTGGCGTCTTGACTGCCAGCTGATGTTCATGCATCTGGTTTTGAATCGTTGTGATGTTTGCACTGATGGTGCTGATCCTTTCCTAGGAATATGCTAAACTCGCCTGCAGCAAAACCCACCCTTGTGGCCATCCTTGCGGAGGGGTCAGGAATGAGGACCTGTGCTTGCCCTGCCTGCATGGCTGCGACAAGAGCACCCCCACCGCCCTGAAGCAAGACGCCGACGACATGTGCATGATTTGCTTCACGGAAGCACTTTCAGCAGCTCCCGCAATCCAGGTGGGCTGCTCTCTTGACACCAACTCCTGAATCCCAGCAAGTCTGGGCAGAGGGTCAGCTGTCCTATTTCTTCTGGTAGTATCGATGATAATCATATGCTTCTATGTATCAGAACTATCGGCTGTCTTACTGTGGTGTAACTGGGCTCTGGCACGATTGATGTTCAATATTTAAAGTGAATATTCTGTTTGGCATGAAAAATAAGCATTTAAAACGTAAGTGCCAAGGGACCTTAAATTAGAACTGAGGATCTCTGTGGGTACCATGACTTTGCAATATCACCTTTTTGACTAGAGCTGGCTTAGCCAAACAGGAGAGGAAATTGAGAGACAAATAACACTCGTTTTGGTCAAATTTGCCAAATTGGTGCTCAGCCATCAGAGCTAGGAAGTTGCTTAGGTAGGAAAAAAGAAAACGAAAATAAGACAAACCGTTGTTAAGCTGGTTTTTGTGAGCAGAAATCCATTGAAGGCTGACCATAAGTTACAGCTAAGCTCTGCCCAGCAGGGACCACCTGAACGGATTTGATGGAAAGAAGGCAGTTATCCTCTGATCCTCCAGCCAACCCCTCTCTTGATACACTACAAGAGTGGGAGGACATTGATTTATCCTCTTGGTTCACTCTAAGGGTGGCGAGGGCTCCAGTGAAGCCACTGCCAACCGCAGACATGGCGCAGCAGCTCAAGTCAAGTTCCATTAAATCAGAGGGGAAACGCTCCCCACTGTGCTGATCAGCTTCCAAGCCTGGTTTAATAGGGTCCATTGCTTTCCCCTCCAGGATCATCTTAAATCTGGTCTCCTGATTTTCCCCCCCATCATATTTCAATATTCTACTTCAATAATTTTAATCCTGAATTGGGTGTAAAAAGCAATGTGAAAATAAAGATTGAAGTGAGATTAAGGGAACTACCACTTTCATTGGAAAGTGAGAAAGGTACCTGCAGGGACTGCCATGTGTACCTCTTTAAAGACCAGATTCTAGCTAAAATATGGTTTTACCGGATTAAAGTCAAAAATAATGGTTAGCATCCACCTTGGTTAAACATAGTATTTGCAGTTGAACTGCTGAGGAATATGCCAGCATATCATTTTCCTTTCTTTCCAACCAATTCTACTCATACGTATAAGCCACCACTTTCCTTATCACACGCTTGAGTTCACTCTGCTACAATTGTCCAACATGCTGGTTCAGGATGGTTATTTCATGAGGCGCAAATAATTGGGGTCAGATATGACACTAAACCTGTTTGTCATGAATTCCAAAACAGGGTGGATGTAATGTGGAAATGAGACCCCTTTGATTTTTCAACAGATCATGGCTGATAGTTGTGAAAAGCATTGCAGTTAGGGAAAGTTGCGGGAATGTTGAGCTTTGCTGGATCTATCAGAGTATCAGTGCAAATGTATTCATAGTTCTTACTTTCTGCAGCTGGACTGTAGCCATATATTCCACCTACAATGCTGCTGCCGGGTTCTAGAAAACCGATGGCTCGGCCCCCGCATTACTTTTGGATTCATGTCCTGCCCCATTTGCAAGGTAAGTTACAGTGCCAAGAGTTTCTATTAGGCATCTTGTCATTTACATTGAAGGAGACACTTCTGTCACCATTGATTATCCATTGATAATCTTAATGAATTAGAAGTCTGAGTTTTGAAAGAAGTAAAAAAAAAAGAATTGCATGTGATCAATTACCTGCAATTATTTTTCTTTATTCTTAAGTAAATATTTACTTGTATCCCCTATTTTGGATGTTTAGCAACTGGCTCGTATTTATGACTGATTGCATGCGTCCCATAGTTATGGGACTGCAATTTGTGATATTTTTTGCAAGTTTCAAAGGGGGGGAGGGAATGCCCATTAGGGAGTTTGCATGTGATTCACTTAACAATGGTCATAAATGAGTTACATTATGAGTGCCTCAATTTATGGCCATCAAAATTCCAGTCCTAATTGCTTTGGCCTGTGTTGTGTTTCCTCTTTACAGAAGAGCTGTTTACATGAACAGACTAGTTGTCACTTGTTTTACACCAAGCAAACTAGGATCTTTTTTTGCATAGTAAACCATGATTTGTGGCTTACTGCTTCTTTCTTTTTAACTCAACAGAACAAAATAAACCACGCGGTATTAAAGGACTTACTTGATCCAATCAAGGAACTTTATGAGGATGTGAAGAGGAAAGCCTTAATGAGGCTGGAATATGAAGGGCTGCACAAGAGTGAAGCCATCACAACACCTGGAGTTCGCTTTTATAATGACCCTGCTGGCTTTGCCATGAACAGATACGCATATTACGTTTGCTACAAATGCAAGAAGGTATGATCCAGATTCAGATGGAGGACATCTGGAGATGTGTGTTTCGGCATGATTGATAAATAGGGAGATGCCATTTCTTGACTATTTACCAAGCTCTATATTTTTAGATGATAACAGTATGATTGCTCTATATCCAAGCAAATTATACTTGACCACAAATGTTGTTGTTTTTTAATCACAATTTTTTTTGTACCAGATGTATTTTTCAAATCCAGCTTTCTCACAAAAATCGAAGGAGAGTTGAACTACAGTATCAGTGTTTTGGTAGTGATGCTTAGGCTAGATATTTAACAACCAAAATGGGGGTCACTGATTTCTCAACTTTCAGTTTACAAACTCTTGCTTTCAAGAATCTCTTTTTTCTTTCCTCTATTATTTTCTAAATTTAATTGCATCTTCTTACAAATGGCCTTTCTTACCCTCTTCCTTTATTCAGTGTCTTTTCAGTTCCTAAGGCCTTTTGCTCTTTTCTTTTCTCCAGATGCTTTCAGCTAGCCTAGTAGCTTCAGCTGCCCTAGTAGCTCCACCCAAGACTGTCCCTTAGCAGACTTTACGGTGGTTAATCCAGTTACTCCCAGAAGCTTTGCTGCCACAGAAACACATATACTTGGAATACATGTGGAATTAGGACATTTTTTCAAATGGCTATATCCTAATGCCCTTTCTATTATTTAATTCACATGTTTCACATGTAATAGGTATAACTTTCCATTACTACCAATGTTGAAAGTATTTGCTTCAAAAGCATGACACCTTTGTAGTTCATTACCAGCCCAATTTCATAAGAGATCCGTTCCAAACGGAGTTTGAAACAAAAAAGTATTTTTGTATTGGGTCCTAATGAAAGCCCTTCATTCGTACTGCCCTTGCTTTGTTTTTCTTCCCTAAAGCGGAGAAAAGCTGGAAACACAAAATGCAAGACATCGCAGGAGGCCTGTTACTGTTTCACTGATGTTTCTGGAAGTTGGTGTGATGGTACTCAGCGTTTCTTCTTGGTTTTTCTTTCTCCAGGCTTACTTTGGTGGAGAAGCCCGTTGTGATGCTGAAGCTGGACAAGGAGATGATTATGACCCCAGGGAACTCATCTGCGGCGCCTGTTCTGATGTATCAAGAGCTCAGGTAGTGAAGCATTTTCCTTCTGCCATTTTGGGGGCATGTTCAATAGGTCAGGGGGTTCCCAACTTTGGCAACGTGTGGACTTCAACTCCCAGAATTCCCCAGCCAGCATTGCATGCATCTTCATAGATCTTAAATCAAGAATCACTGTTTACTCTCTTCAGCTTAAGCTGTGTTTTTTTTCCTTCCCCCCTCCCCCAACAGATGTGCCCCAAACATGGTACAGATTTTCTAGAATACAAATGCCGCTACTGTTGTTCAGTGGCTGTTTTCTTTTGCTTCGGGACCACCCATTTTTGCAACGCTTGTCACGATGATTTCCAGAGAATGACAAGTGTTCCGAAAGAGGAACTTCCTCACTGCCCTGCAGGTAATGTTTTAAAGTGCAGTTGAATTATATTTCTGGGTGGTTGGTGAGTTCCCTGTGATCACTGTCAGTTACAGTGGTGTTCTTCCAGATGAGGTTTAGAAACTTCAAAATAAACTTAGATTAATTTTGCCTAAGAATTTCCAATGCAGGTCACGATAGATTAGTTACATTCAGCTGTGCATGTGAAAGTTCATACAATGTGAGAAGAAAAAAATATTAATAGGCTTATGAAGCAAAGTCAGTTGCAATTATCTAGCTGTTCCACGGCATTAAAGGGCTCGTTTTGTGGTTTATGTGGTGAAACCACACCAGGCCATACAGAACTAGGGGAAAATATGATTAAATCCCAGGCAAACATGCAAACAGGTAGCCCTCCACTTACAATCACAAATTATGTTGCAAAGGGGGACATTTGTTGTGTTGTGCCCCATTTTATAACCTTTCTTGCCACAGTTAAGTGAATCATTGCAGTTGTTTAGTAACAAGGCTATTAAATGAATGTGGCTTCCCCATTAACTTTGCTTAACAGAAGGTTGCAAAAAATGATCTCAGGACACGGCAACCGTCATAAATATGAGTCGGTTGCCAAGCAAATGAATTTCGATCATGTGACCATGGGAATGCCAGAAAGGTCATGTGAAAAATAGTCAGAAGTCACTTTTTTCCCCAGTGCTGCTGATAACTTCGAACAGTCACTGAAGAACTGTGGTTAAGTCAATGACTAACTGTATTAGGAGGGACTCAGTTAGGGACTCAGCCGTTAGGATCACACAACGGAATAGCCCTTTATTTTTATTATTATTTATAAAATGTATTGGCTACCCATCTTACCACAGGGTAACTTTGGGCGGCTTATAATAATCATAAATAATAGCTGTCATTTAGAATAATTAATCTCAGGGATGTGGTGGCTCAGTGGCTAAGATGCTGGGTTTGTCGATCAGAAGGCCAGCAGTTCAAATCCCTAGCGCTGCATAACGGAGTGAGCTCCCGCTCCTTGTCCCAGCTTCTACCAACCTAGCAGTTCGAAAGCATGTAAAAATGTAAGTAGAAAAATAGGGACCACCTTTGGTGGGAAGGTCACAGCGTTCCATGCGCTTTCGGCATTTAGTGATGCCGGCCACATGACCACGGAGACATCTTCGGATAGCACTGGCTTTGAAACGGAGATGAGCACCGCCCCCTAGAGTCGGGAACAAGTAGCACATATCTGCGAGGGGAACCTTTACCTTTATAATTATTAATAATTATATTATTGTATTATAAATTATACAAACTTGAATATCGAAATACAATTTATAAATACATAAAAATAAATATAAAAACATGTTATACATAATAAACCTAAATAATAATTAACTTTAGAGAAAGAAAATAATCCTTAGGTCCAGGGAACCCTCGCATGGATTATTTCTCTTCACTCTTGACATACTTTTCCCCTCCCGGCTTGTCAAAAAGGGATTTTTCGGGGCGCAGCTGGTTTGGGCCAGAGGGAAGATGCCCTGCGTTGCCCCCACACGGGGACGGGGCAGAACCCAGATGGGACCCCGGGGTTTGACGGCCGGCCTTGCCTTCTCTTGCAGGTCCCAAGAGCAAGCAGCTGGAAGGGGCCGAGTGTCCGCTCCACGTCGTCCATCCTCCCACGGGCGAGGAGTTCGCGCTGGGCTGCGGCGTCTGCAGAAACGCGCACACTTTCTAGCCGCCTCTGAGGCCAACGTCGGAACCCAGGCCGGGGATCATTTGGCCGGCACGGCGCCCGGGGCCGGGCTCGCCTCAGGCGCTTTGCATGCGGCCGCGCTGCGCATCGCCCCCTCGAGCCTCGCCGAGCAGGGACTCCGGAGGCCGCTGACTTCGCCTCTTCCTCCTCCTCCTCCTCCTGAATGCCGGACAGTGGCTGCCGCGGGAGGCCGATAAACAGCGGGTGGGGGTGGGGCGTCCTCGATGTAACCAGTCTCGAACCGCGTTGTATAGATTTATATATATACATATCTATATATATAACTATATATATATATAGCCGTGTCCCATGTCTGTCCCGCCTCAGAAGTCTTGGATTGTACAACGGCGGCTTCCAATTTTTTTGTGGGGCTCCGGGGGCGCCGTCTTGGCCGAAGTGCACTTCTGAAAGGCGCCTCCCCTCCCAGCAGCGCCGCCGAAGGGAATGTAGCCTCAATAAAGCCACGCGGGGCCTTTTCCTACCGGAGACTCCTGAGGAGAATTCTTGTCAGGGGAAAAGAGGGAGGGAAGGCAATGGACGGGCCTGGGTCGCGCATGCGCCGCGCCGCCTTCCGCCATCCTGGCCGGCGCGAAGTAAACAAGGCGGCAAACGCGGTCGGGAACTCTTAAGGAGGCGGGTGGGAGGCTCGCAGCCCGCGGCGGCCTGGTTGAGGGAAACGCGGCACCCCATTCGTCTTACGTGGAGCGCGGGAAGAGGAGGAGGCTGCGGGGCCTAGATTAAGGCCGTCGCTTGGGGAGGAGAGGGACGTTGCCATGGCGACTAGGGAAAGGGGGGGCGGCGGCGGCGCTCGAGGCCTTTCCTCAGGCCGCCGCTGTCGCCGAGACCACCCCGGCAGCATGAAGCAGGCGCCGGCGGCGGTGGTAGCAGAGCGAACGTGCGACCCCGGAAGCGAAGGCAAGCGACGGGATCTTCCCAGGCCGGATTGGGTCTCCCTGCTGCCGGAGTTGCTGCTGCGCGTCTTCCAGCACCTGCCGCTGCTGGACCGCGCGCGGGCCTCGCAGGTCTGCCGCCGCTGGCAGCGGGTTTTCCACCTGCCGGAGCTCTGGCGCCGCTTCGAGTTCGAGCTGGGCCAGCCCGGCGCCAGAGCCACCCACCCGGAGCTCATCAAGCAGATCCTCAAGCGACACGCCGGGCACCTGCAGTACGTCAGCTTCAAGGTGAGCGAGAGCCAGGATGGCCGGGCGCCCCAGCGGCGGCTGCTGCTGCTGCTGCTGCTTCCTGGGCCAAGGGATTCGGGTCGCCTGAATGCGAGCCCAAATGTGGGAGGGGGGTTTCCTGTCTAGTCTAAAGAAAAGAAGGTTCAGGGGGGACATGAAAACAGTATTCCAATATTTGGTGGACTGCCATAAAGAATAGGAAGGGGGGGTCAAGCTATTTTCCAAAGCACCAGAAGGCAGGACAAAAAACAATGGATGGAAACTTAACCAAGGAGAGAAGCAACCTAGAACTAAGGAGAAATTTCCAAATAATGAGGACAATTAACCGGTGGAACTACTTGCCTCCAGAAGTTACAGGTGCTTCATCACTGGAGGAGTTTAAGAAGAGACTAGGCAGCCACCTTGCCTCAAATGGTATAGGGTCTCCTGCTCCAGCAGTGGGTTGGACTGGAAGACCTCCAAGGTCCCTTCCAGCTCTTGTTATTCTGAAGTATCCTGTTGTAGTCAGTAGGGATTATGTCCTCTAAAAGCCTCTCGTTTCTGCACTCCCGTCTCACCAATTCGGAGAGGTTTCCACGTTTCGCCACCATGCTCTGTGGATGAATTGTTTTCTTCTCTGAATCTCAGCGTTGCCCTGGTTGAATTGCCTTGCCACTGAATTGAACAATACATCTTCCAAATCCAGTTCAATCAAAATCTGGGTTGATTTGCGGAAATCAGTGTCTGCTGAGTTCCGACAGCAGAGGGCAGAAAATGTCAGCAGAGGGAAAAGGGGATTTTGCTCACTGGAGGCAATAGATAGTTCCCACTGAATGGGAGGCCCTGAGAGAAGGAGGGTGCTTTTCAACCTGTAGTCAGCATGTCTTCTCCCCGTTAAAAATGGGGTAGCACCCCAAGGTTTTTGCCCAGATACCAGCCATGCACTAGTATCTTTCTCAGTTGGAGTTTCCTTTGGAGCCTGGCTTTTCCCTCAGTTGGAGTTGGGAGTCTGGCTGGCTTTTCCCCAACTCCCTTCAGCCCTACTGAAGTCCTGCCTGTGACGGAGGGCACAGGTAGAGAGAGAGGATTGAAGGAGAATTGCAGGAGAAAGAAATAATAGAATGGGGAGAAGTAGAAGGAGTTACTGGTGGACGAAGAGCAGATGAATTCAATCTCAGTGGATTAAATATAAAAAACTTGCTCACAGAACTAGAGGAGTGACAGGCCCTCACAGGGTATTTATCTTCAGATAAAAACAGAAGATAACCTGTTTTTAGGGATGATGCTGATGACCATAGTAGGGAAACTTCAAATTCCTGGGCAGTTGAAGAGAGGCTGAAATAAATATAGATTGACAGCAGGTGAAATTGGTGCTCCTGAGATGTTTTGAAGACTACAAATAGTGATGTGACGGAGTAAGAATGGTAGTTTCTGAGGAAGGATTAACAGATTGAACAAAATCTGTAAAATAACATGCAGGCTAAAGAGAGACAGGATAGAGGGAACTCCCAAGCAAGCCGGCTACGAGAGGCAAAACATGAGGTGGGGTGTTCCACAGAGTACTTGAGGAGAAAGGAATCAGTCAGTGGGACCGTGCAATCAGGTTAACCAGGGTTAAAGGCTTTGCCTGCTTAGCCACTCATTCCCCTGAAGTTGAATAATCCATGGTGATGTAGGCATCTGTCAATAATAATATTATTTGCACAATCTAGTAAGATACATGAAAAGCTTAATGAGGCCATGGCTCATTAGCTAAAAGCAAAAGGTCACGTGAGGTTTAACAAAGTTGAAACCTGGACTTGCAATGTTCTGATTTTTAGGAAAGTGGATTTGAAAGTCTGACAAACTTTCAATTCCAGCTTCTTCCAATCAGGATGTATAGTTATAGTGCATTTGGATGGCATAGAATCATCTCGGGTGTCCAACTCAGATAAATAAAGACCCCTTGGTAGGGAGAAAAGACCTTTGCTAAACCTTTCCACAGCAGAGTATGCCATGCCAACCAGTATCTTTTCCTAGAAAACCTGGTCTAATCTGCCTCTTTTGTTGAGGGAGTCGCTCTCTTCCTTTGATAGTTAAAGGAGCAGACACAGAAAAATGGCAGCAAGCAAGACAGGGCGAGGGCCACTTTTGTGGTTAACACAAATGGCAAAAATAGCTGACAACAATTGAATGTTTTATTAGTTCCGCCCACACACTGATCACTCACCTTGGGAGTGCTTACACAAATTTTGTGTTAACGGATGTGAAGTGTTGTCCTTGACTAATAATTGTTGTTACAAATCTTTTGACACGTGATGGATTATCATTGAACTCAGTGAATTCTGTATGGGTCCATTGTTTTATTTGAGTTTATTTAAGTTGCATTTGTATTGATTTTTTTAAGGGATAATACGCTAAAATATGAAAAATACCTTATTTGCAGGACTATTTTGACCCTGACATGAAAACATTTTAAATCCAAAAGCTGGAACTTAAAAAAATAAAATGTTCAACACTATGATGCTGTTGTGGTGCTCAGTGGTTTGGCCACACCTGGAATACTGGCATCTGGAATACTGGCCTTGGGATAGCCTAGGGCTCAACATATGCTCTCTCAGGGGACAATTTGGAACACCTTGCTAAGAAGGGAGCAGAACCACCTCTAAATATATTGGACCTTCCCTCATGGAATTATAAGAGGCTGGCAGAGTAGCTGGTTGGGAAATTAATGAACTGACCAGTTCGGGAGTTCAACCATTTAATCTGAGATGAATAGGGATTCTTTGAAATTCTGAGGTTTCAACTTGATCCCTCCACTTTGTGGAGAAACACTGAAGCCTACTTGGTCATGTTCTGAAGCATCAAGAGAGGGAGGGCTACGTTTTTCATCCTATGCCTGGTGTCTGTGTGTGGATTTTTTGATTGGCTAAGAATGCTCAGCTCCATCTTTAAAATTTCCCAGCAGCTGCAAGGAAGAGGCTTGAAATTGTGCTGGCAAAATATTTATCCTTGCAGATTGATTGCAGCAGGATGATGTACATTTCTACAGGTAGAAAAGAAATTCCCCAGCCCTGGTTTGTCAGTTGATGGCACATTTTTTATAATCCAATAAAGATTTGTGTAAAAAAAGGATATGGCAAGAAAGGATAGTTTAAGGAAGGATGGGTTGGGGTGGATAGGAAAGAAATAGAATAAGGGAATGGAATGGAATAGAGTAAAAAAATTTGGGTTGCAAATTATTTTTAAGCTCTAATTGTATCGTAGCCATCTGTATTTTGGTGTTCTGTGGTGTATGTTAACCACTTCATTTAAAACAAAATGATTACTCAACCTTTTAATTTTTTATAATCTTAATTATACTGTATGTTGTGAGTCATAATTTCAAAAAAGAAACTGATACAGTAGATCAAGAGCACAATAGGTAGTTATTAAATTATTTTTACATTTATGCTGAACCTGAGGAGGGATGTTGAATATTTGCCTCAGTGGATATTTCCTCTGGGTGTGAAGGAGACATCTACACAGTGGATAAGTCTTTTATGTTTTCCAGGACAATAGAAGACATGTTTTTACTTCATCTAATCCCAATTCCTTCCCATTTCTATCATGGTAAAGGCTTAAGGAGATAAAATAACTATAGAGCTGCTCATAAGTCTAATTTTTTTTGAAAAAAAGATGAAAACAGGACAAAGGGCCTCAGAACCTGACACAAAAATGCCATTTCCCTCTCTCCCAAAAATATGTTTTCCAAAGGATGGGTGCTTCCTTCTAGTCAAACAGGAAGTTGTCTTCTGGTGTTTCTTTTCTGGTTGGGGCAGTATAGTTGCTTGTACCAAATTCAGTAATTACATGAGTTCATTCCAGTTGAAGAACATTTATGCCAGATGGTATGTGGAGAAACCACCAGCTGTGAAATTTCTGAGGACAGCCTCAGCAAACACCTAGGAATCCATTTTCTAACACAGGGGTGTCAAACTCACAGCATCATGGCGATGTCATGTGATGTATCAGGATGTTTTCCCCCTTCGCTAAACCAGGCAGGGCCAGCACATGGCACAACTGACCCATGGGCCGCGAGTTTGACACCCCTGTTCTAACACCTTTTACTAGCAGAAGGTTTTTGCAAGACGGGCAGTAGTCAGAAGATTGATGTAATTAAGCCAGACAGCTGTTAAAGCTCATAAGCCAGAAAGTAGCAGGCTCTAAGCAGCATACTAGAGTAGAGTTAGACATCTTGGGCCCTAAGGAGGTTGGGTGAAAAGTGACAAAAATTCTAAATGGAAATGTGAAGCGCCATATGAATAGCCAGTCTGTGCCATGGGTTTTCCAGGAAGGTTTTGGACAGAAGGAGGAAGGAATAAATTGCATTACATGAATTGTATTCATGTATTACATGAAAATGTGAGTTTAGTATGTGAATGAGCTCTAATGATAGACCACAGTCAGCTTGTTTTGTAATTTCCACCTGAGAAAAAAAGGGGTTGATGCCCCCCCAAAAACCCAACCCTTCTTGGTAGTAATGTTGAGGAGATTAAATATGAAGATTCTGATGGAGGCATCTCAGGTTTTTGAGAGTCATTTGTAGACTCCAGATAAGGAGCCAGAGAATAGCAGCACTATTTGACAGGATTACTCCTCAGACACAAATGTGGAGGTGAAATATACTTTTCCCCCACTCTAATCAGATCTGAGAACATGGCTTCAAGACACATTAGGCCTCTAGCCCATCCTCTTGTCTGTATACTCTTTTCTTGCATCAGCTTGATATGTAGATTACTTTCCGGACAAAGGAATGCTGAAATGGCAATCTTAATACTCTAGTGATATGTAAATCTCCTGTTTGGAAGCTAGGTGGATCCAAATATGGGATTGAAAGTGTGAGAACAGATTTGGAAGGATTGGTAGGAAGGTTGTTGCATTCTGGATAACTGGAATTTCCATATCTAATAAGAAATCAAGATCTGGTTGCATTTTGAATTAACTCCTGGAATGTTCTGATACCCTGATATAAGGGTAAATTTCCAGCTAAAGAAGGGAAGCTCCCAAATGCTCTTTTAGAATTTTCAAACCTAGCAAATGGCAAGTTGCTCTTCTGAGCCTTTTCTTCCTGTAGTAGCCAAACAACGTGGACAGGATGATATTCCAGAAGGCAAGAACTGCTGAGATGGTTGGATCTGCTTTCCCACCTGCTTTGATTTTGGTGTAGACAATCCTGCAGTTGTTTTTGTTTTAAACAATGACCTGATATGAAAGAAGAGCTACAGGGATGAATGTGTAAACTTGGTGAAGGTTAATGCCCATTGAGGAGAGCGCTGAGTGGAAGGAACAGATTTTCTTCCTAGTCAATTGCCTGCTGATGGATAATGATGGATCAGACTTAAACACTGCTCACATGCAAAGCACACCTAACCTTTAAAATGTCTGAAGTTTCTGTATGAGGAAAAACCCTGAAGCCTCAAAGGATCTTGCAGATCCAAAAAATAAATAAATAAAGCAGTAGAGAAGTTCAATTCCACTTTGCATGAAGGCATAGAAATGAGTCAGGGAGAAGCTTGTAGAGATTCTCAAGTCACCCAGGTCATCCTTCTATATCCCCCACTATCCTGTCAGAACCGAAGAAACTTCTTGGATGAGAAGCAAAATGTCTTCAAAGAAAAAACAAGGAAGTCCGCTTGCCTCCCGAAGAAGCACCTTTGGAGACAGTCAGGGAGAAAATAAGATAAGGTGAGGAGTCCTTGGTGCTCTCTGAGCTTGCTTGTTTTCATTACCCAAACTAGGTGACATCATCACTGCTAGACCAGCACAGTGACTACACTGATGATGTTGCCTAGTTTGGGTAATGAAACGTCTGCGAGAAAAAAAAGCAGCTCAGGGAGGACCAAGGGCCCCTCATTTTAACCCCCAGCTATGAATATTTCCTTTATTTAAAAATAATAATAAAGTGCTGGGAAGTGTGTATTCTACTTCCCTAGCAACAGAGACATTTCCCCATTTGTGTCAAATGAATGCCTATCTATTTTTTTGGTTCTTCGACAAGTGTGTCCTTTTTTGGAGAACATAACTGTCTTTCACATTGAAGTTCAAATCAGGATTGCCAACAGGAAATTAAAGTTGTTCATTGTTTGAGCTTGGAGAACATACACACACATGCACACACACCCAAACACACAAATCATAGCTCGCCAACATAACTGAATAACCGAAGAAGGCAAAGCAAAGGAAAAATAAGCGGCACAATCTTGATTAATGATTTATGACGGCGTATAAACCAAGTTCCTGTTTTGTTTCCCCATAGAGCTGGTTGTTGTTCTGTACAACAAGTCACATTTTGACCTAAAAGCATTGATAGCCAGCTCTACGTTTACTTCTTGAGAGCTCAGTATGTGAGTTCTATTATTAATGCATCCTTGTGAATTATTCTCCATGCACATGGGTACACACATACACCACAACAATTCAGAGAGGACTTGGCATACTCAGGAACAGAGATGGTTGGAAAACAAAGCAAAATACAGCATAATGGAGAACACCTGCTTGGAGTGAGTTACTGCCTGCAAGGATGGTGCTTTTTTTGTTTGCTTGCTTGTTATAAACAGGAAGACAATCTGTGGCATTTTGTTGCAGATTCTGCTCCTGGTGATAAGTAATGCAGCATCCTTTGTCCGAATGTTTCACATTCAGTATTACCTAAAATGGGGTTTTTTTTCATCCAGTGGCTCATAGCAGGAACAACATCAGCATTCTTCTTTTTAGTATATTTTCGGAGTTGAAATACTTTTCAGTCAACAGCAAAGTACAAGTAATCCTCGACTTACAACGCTTCATTTAGTGACCATTCAAAGTTACAACAGGGACTGAAAAAAGAGACTTATGACCATTTTTCATACTTATGACCGTGGCAGCATCCCATGATCACGTAATCAAAATTTAGTTGTTTGGAAACTGACTTGTATTCATGACGGTTGCAGTGTCCCCGGGGTCAAGTGATCCCCTTTTGCGACCTTCCGACAAGCAAAGTCAGTAGGGGAGCCATATTCACTTAACAACTGTGTCACTAAGCTAACAGCTGCGGTGATTTGAGTTAACAGCTGTGGCAAGAATGGACATAAAGTGGGGCAAAATTCACTTAACAAATGTTTCCTTTAGCGACCAAAATGTTGGCCTCAATTGTGGTCGTAAATCGAGGATTACCTGTAGATAGTGTTTGAAGGGACTGTTTACCCACTGACTCTTGTTGGGTTTTTCCCCCCACTCAGGTGGATAGCAGCAAGGAATCGGCTGAGGCTGCTTGTGATATCTTATCCCAGCTTGTGAATTGTTCTTTAAAGACCCTCGGACTGATTTCCACTGCTCGACCGAGTTTCATGGATTTACCAAAGGTACTGAGCAGATTTTTAATCCGGTGTGGTTGGTTACCAGCAAGTCTGAAACAAATCGTGACCATGCTGTCGTGATCAAGCTTTCTTTTCCAGGCACACAGAGAAGGAGGGAGAGCCACGTTAGTCCATGCTGGCAAAAAATAATAATAATCAGATGATGTCGGTAGCCCCTTTTCCAACTAAAACGCATCCTTCAGTTTGTATCAAAAGTCAGTGCTATCAGTTCCAACAGAAGCTCTGACTCCACCATTGCTTTGTTGTTAGTTGTGAAGTTGTGTCCGACCCATTGCGACCCCATGGACAACATTCCTCCAGGCCTTCCTGTCCTCTACTATCCCCACGAGGCCATTAAAACTCACTCCTACTGTTTCGGTGACTCCATCCAGCCACCTCATTCCCTTTCTTCTTTTGCCCTCAGTCTTTCCCAGCATCAGGCTCTTCTCCAGTGAGTCCTTCCTTCTCATTAGGTGGCCAAAGTATTTGAGTGAATTTGCTAGTGAAACTTAAAGAGAAACCATCCAGATCTTCCCGGAAAAAAACTTGAGAATGCAACAACTCTATTTGTCTTGAAGATTGGATTTATAACCTGCTTGTATATATAAAAAAAGGGACCCTCAAGGCAGTTTATAATTTTAAAAAAAGACAAGAATGTAGAAATCGCAAAATGAATACAATTCAAATTGAAACTCCCCAATAAAACCACTTGTTAAAGTAATGAACGGTCAAGGTCTGTGAAAGGATGTTGAGTTTTTAACTACCTTCTAAACACCGTGAGAGGAAGAGACTGATGTGTGGTTTGAAATCTGGAAGCCATGCAGGAAAAGCCTGTTTTCCATTTACCTGGGAGTTGAGCTCCAGGTTGCAGTGGCACCTTCAGAAGGGCGTTTCCTGCCAAGCAGGGTTATTGTGTGAGATCACAGCGGGAGGGGCAGTCTCACTCCGAGCCGTTTAGGGCCTTTAAGGTCAATACCAAAACCAAGTTGTGTTCAACAGACCTTTTAGATCATTCAGTACAAGTTAGTCCTTGACTTATGACCACAATGGAGCCCCAAAATTCTGTCACTGAGAGAGACTTTTTATGACCTTTCTGGCCACAATTGCAGTTGTTAGGTTAATAACACAATTGTTAAGCAAATCTGGCTTCTCCATTGATTTTGCTTGTCAGGTCAGAAAAGAGAATCACGGAACCCCAGGACTACGGTTTGCCCAGCATCTGAATTTTGATCACGGGCCATGAAGATGCTGCCACACTCATAAGTGTGAAAAAATGGCGATAAGTCACCTTTTTCAGTGCCGTTGTAACTTTGAATGGTCACTAAAATACTGTTGTAAGTCGAGGACTACCTGAACAGGCAGAGAATAGCCAAATTGCCGTATTTTTTCTGACCCTTTTCAACTAAAGAGCACTGACGTAGTTGAGAGAGGTTGTAACTAAGGCCTGCAAAACTATTGCTCAGGAGCAGTCAAGTGGGCAGTGCCACAAGTGGTGCCCGTCCTCACCACTGCTGCCACCCAAAGATACTGTGCCAACTGGGGATCTTGCTCCTCCTGGGGAGGTCAGCCCCATCCAGAGAAGCTTCCCCTTTATCCCACTTTTCTCTTCCTCCGCAGCACTTCTGTTTGCCTGGATTTAATTTCAATGGATTCTCCCTTATCAAGCCTATTATTAAAATAATTGGGCAGGGCTCCTTTGAAGATGGAAGGTGGGGAGTGAAGTCCTCCTCCCAAGCTCTGAATGGTTTTACTTGTATGTGAGCTCAGAAGAGTCCAGCTCTGAGCTACAGCCTGGATAAGAACTGTGGTTTTATGGCACCACCTTCTGGGCGCACACCCTGGCAGGAAGGCCTGGTGCAGCTGCAAAAGAATCCACCCCGGCCTGCTCCTTTCAGCAAGAGCCCACAATCTGCCCTTTTGGCAGCTACCCAGAAAACCCTCTGGCTTCTGGGATGGGTGACCAGGGTGGTCTCATTTATTCTGCCCCAGGATAATTTCACATCCTTCCCCCCTCTCCCCTCCCCCCAATACCAATCTAATCAGCAAACCCAGAAATGTTTTTGGTTCACAATATATTATTTTGAGAAGCTGAAAAATATGTTGGTACGTCAAGTTTTTTGGAGTTTGCTGTTTATTTTCTGTGGATAAACTTCAGTTTAGAATGGGATTATTACATTCCGTTTCTTGATTTCAATGTTTCCTCCCTTTTTACAGTCACACTTCGTGTCAGCCCTAACTGTGGTGTTTGTAAACTCCAAATCCCTTTCTTCACTCAAGATAGACGATACGCCAGTAGACGATCCATCTCTCAAGGTGTTGGTGGCTAACAACAGTGATACCCTAAGACTCTTAAAAATGAGCAGCTGTCCCCATGTTTCTCCAGCAGGTAAGTTTGTTTGGGGGATATTTTTGTACAATGAATGTTTTGAATTAGCATTTATACCCAACCTATATCAGAAATTTCCAAAAATTCAGGATGATCTGTACAAATTTGTTGTTGCGGGAGGGGAAAAAGGAGGAAGGAATGTGTTCACCACCTTGAGTTATTTATAAAAATAACCACCTTGAGTTATTTATAAAAAATAATAATAAAGGCAGACAATAAATAAATAATAACATAAAATAAGCACCTCAGCAGCAGTTCTTTTGAAATTGGATGAAACAGTGAAATCTTTGTTTTGTTCTTTTTTTTTTTCAACCCGTTGCCAAAATGCACCTCTTGTGCAGTTTATTTCTGCCAGGCCTCTTCCTGCTTTAGTCACTTCCACCACACGTGATTCCTGCCACTGGCAAAACATTTTCCTGAATAATATGCTGCATATTTTAAAAAATGACCTAATAGCTTCTGGCAAAGGAGGAATGGTTATTTTATTATTCTAGAAGCAGGTGGAGGTTCTTTAATTGTGGGTAGTCCTTGACTTATGACAATTGAGACAACATTTCTGTTGCTAAGCAAGACAGTTGTTAAGTGAGTTTTGCCACATTTTATGACCTTTCTTGCCACAGTTGTTAAGTAAATTATCGTAGTTGTTAAGCTAATACTATGGTGGTTAAGTGAATCTGGCTTCCCCGTTGACTTTGCTTGTCAGAAGGTCGTAAAAGAGAATCACATGATCCAGGGACACCCCAACAGTCATAAATACATGCCAGATGCCAAGTGACCAAATTCTGATCATGTGACCACAGGGATGCTGCAATGGTCATCAGTGTAAAAAGAGGTTGGTTATAAGTCACTTTTTCCAGTGCTGTTGTAACTTTGAAAAGTCACCAAACAAATGGTTGTAAGTCAAGGACTGCCTCTAATGAATCATAGGAAAGTGTATTCAACTTGAAGAAATTTTACTGCATGATTAAAATCTAGATCTATTAGCAGGTTTAATTTCCAGATTAAAATTCCAAGTCAGCTTTGTTATCACCAGTGAGGAAATGCTTTATTCCTCAGCCTGATTCTTATTTCTAAACTATTCAAAGTTGTTTGTTTTTGCATTTACTGTAGTGCATGTGTTTCTATTCTATGACAGGCCGAAGGTGAATTCATATTGTGTTTTCTAGGAATCCTTTGTGTAGCTGACCAGTGCCACGGCTTACGAGAGCTGGCCTTGAACTACCACTTGTTAAGCGATGAGCTCCTTCTTGCTCTGTCGTCTGAAAAACATGTCCGATTGGAACATTTGCGCATTGACGTCGTCAGTGAGAACCCGGGACAGACGCACTTTCACACTCTGGAGAAAAGCAGTTGGGATGCTTTCCTCAGACATTCCCCTAAAGTGAATTTGGTTATGTACTTTTTCTTGTACGAAGAAGAATTTGATCCCTTCTTCCGATACGAAACTCCGGTCACCCATCTTTATTTTGGGAGATCGGTCAGTAAAGAAGTCCTCGGACGGGTTGGAATGACGTGTCCGCGACTGGTTGAACTGGTGGTGTGCGCCAACGGGCTACGGCCCCTGGATGAAGAGTTGATCCGCATTGCTGAGCGTTGTAAGAACCTGTCGGCCATTGGCCTCGGAGAATGTGAGGTGTCCTGCAGTGCCTTTGTGGAGTTTGTGAAAATGTGTGGTGGCCGCTTGTCTCAGCTGTCGATCAAGGAAGAGGTCTTGATCCCCGATCAGAAGTACAGCTTGGAGCAGATTCATTGGGAAGTGTCCAAGCATCTCGGGAGAGTTTGGTTTCCAGACATGATGCCCACCTGGTAGAGCTATTGGGGACAAGCCCTTAATTTGGGCCAGCCTTGTGGAAGCTTCATCATAAGAAGCTTCTTTGTGATCTTAGGATCTCTCAAGCACTGTAGAAAATCAGTCTACTCCTTAGTGCTGGTTTCTAAAATCTGGGTTTAAAAAGTAACCAGAGATGAACGAAACGTGTTCATATAACTTTATCATTGGCCTATTTTTGTCCCAACAAGATGGATGCTACTATATGTAGACGTTGACATGTGTTTACATATTCAGAGGCTGCAGTTCCCAAATCTTGTTCTGTTAAATTACAGTATTTTAGCTTGCCTCTTGGAAATATTACTGCAACTGACTTTGTAAAGGAGCATATATCGCTTTAATGACGTAATCCGGGAAGCTGCAGGCATTAACCCAGGATGTATAACAATGAATTGCTTCAAGATTTATAATTCTAGATCCCAAACCATAACTGTGGGTCGTTTGGTGTTTCCGTAACATTATATAGAGCCCTGGGACATGGTAGCTGGGGTATCTTTGTGTGTGAAAAATTAAGTATTTGCTGCTTATTAAACCTCTCCAGAAAATCTAGTGGTGTGTAAATTATTAGCAGTGTATTTCTTTTTTTTTTGTTTCCTCTCTAGAGTTTTTTTAAATGAAAATGTAATAATCATAGGGCAATAAGATCTATAATAAACATGTTTTAAAATATTGCTGAAGCCCAGTAAGCAAAAATAGTTAATGGGAGCTATAGTCTGTATTTTGGTTTTTTTTAAAAGTGTGTGCTAATTATTTTGGAGCATTGACTTTTTAAGATGCACTATACGAGTTTTCTAAGAATGGAAGCCATTTGTGAAGGTCTTCGAGTAAATCCTATGACTTCCACAGGTTGAAAGGCAACGAAAATACGAGAAGTTGCTAGTAATCAGCTTGGGCCCTCAGTGACTCTAATAGACCATTGAATGGAAAACGGTGTGACTCCACACACTCAAAATGGTCTGATTTCAGGCACTGACACTTTTGCCAGTCAACTTAAGGTCAATTTGGAGGTGTTGCAACGACAAAAAAGAATGGCTTTTCAGGTGCAAAAGCATCCCTCTATACCTTAAATCCCATTTCAAAAATCTCACACCATTAACAGATCAGCTGTTCCTTCCCACCACACCCTTCATTTGTAGCCTGTGTCTAAAAGAAACTTCATAGCAGTCACCTTCACGATGACACGGAGAAAGAGAAGTAACAGGCTAAGCAAGTGAATGGGTTTAGCAGGTTTTAAGGTTTTACCCTTCTGTATTAAACAACTTTGTTAAAATGGTTAGGATTCAAACAGAGCCGGATGACTTGTTTCTCTGCAGCTGATGAGTATTTTTTGGCAACTTTCTGTACAGGTATTGCAAAAAGGACCAGCTTTCCCAATTATTATGTATTTTAATCCTTTGGTAATTAGAAAATCAACCATTCAGTGTTATTCTGTGAAAGGTGTAAATACTTAACTGCAAATGTCTAATTCGACTTGATTGAAGGGATTGAGCTTAGAACATGTAAGCAGAATTTTGTCAAGGTATGTGAATGATGTCCATTTAGGAGCTAAATTTGATTGGAATTTAATGTAGTGTTGTGTGTCTTTATGATCTGACCACGTACTTAGTTCTAGTTGGTTGATAGTTTTTAAAGAAGACAAAAATAAGTTTGCTTGTTTCCATACGTTGATGTGATTCTTCTTTTTGCCTGTCTTTCTATACATATTTTGACAGCTTAAGAGGAGGAGCGTGAAAAACTGGGGAAGGCTTAAACTGAATTGCCTCACACCCCGCAACAGCTTTTCTGAGAAGTGAATATCCTTCAACACTATTGGCATTGCTTACCTTTGTAAACATGAGAAGGCTAAAAAATTTGTTTCCCGTCTAAGTTCCCCTTGTGAGCAAGCATCCAAGAGAGGGTAGGGTTTATTTAGCATTACGGAACAGGGTTCAAGATGAGGGATATGAGTGGACCTGAGAACTGCTTAGAAATTGATAGGACAATCTCTGCTTGAAGCAGGTCTCTTCAAGGAGAGTTGGCTGAGCAGCTGATCCCACGGGTACCGGGGTGGAGGTAGAGGTATTTTTTTGCAGCTGCACAAAAAATGCAAAATGAGAAATTTCCCAGCAAAGACCATACGCTTGGGTCAGTTTGTAAACATGATTACATACTTTTGAGTTTTTGTCATCAAGACATTTTGCCTCATGGGAAGATTCTCTGGCTAGAAATTCTACCACACTGAAACCGAGGAAAAGGCAACCTATGAATGCAAGAGGAAGTCACCAAAACACTCATTTCCTAATCATACAGGAAAGTGTTTCCTCTTTCCAACGCAAAAAGGCTAAGCAAACAAATGAAGACCCTTTAGAAGCAGGGGGTCTTAAAAAGAGCCATGGTGGCACAATGATTAGAATGCAGTATATTGCAGGTTACCTCTGCCCTCTGCCAGGAGTTCAATCCTGACCGGCTCAAGGTGGACTCAGCCTTCCATCTTTCCGAGCTCAGTTAAAATGGGGACCCAGATTGTTGAGGGCAATAGGCTGGCTATGTAAACTGCTTAGAGAGGGCTATGAAGTGGGATATAAGCCTAAGGGTCATTGGTATTAAAATGGAATCTCATAATGGGTAAAACTGCTTTAGTTCATTTTATCTAGCTTCAGAGGAAAAAAATGGATTCTTAGCAAAAACCAGAAAACAAAGCAACTCCCAGGCATTATAAAGCTGCCCAAAGTCGCAGTATCAGTGAGATGAGCGGCATAGAAATTTAATAAAATTTTGCATCTCCTTTCGAACCAGACTAGAATCTGATGGGGGGAGATTAACTTCCAATTATTTTTTAACTCCCAAACACATTTAGCAGAGGCTTTTGTAATCATAAACACTAGTATATCAAAGATAGAAACCAAAAAGTATCTTGAAGCCATTTATTTTTCACAAAGAACAATTTAATCTCTGTGGGCTACCAGTCTGCGCAAAGTAGTCCTTGCTTAGCAACAGCCTTGTTTAGAGACCATTTGTAATTATGATGATGATGAAAAAGTAACTCTACAACCAATCCTCACATTTATAACCTCTTTGTTGTGGCCCGCCAGCTGCCACAGGATTGCTGTGCTGAGCTTGCTAAGTTTGGATCTCAGGTTCAAGAAAAGGCTGGATTGCCATCAGTCGCAAATGGGGTAGGGTCTCCTGCTTGGGCGGGGGTTGGACTAGATGACCTACAGGGTCCCTTCCAACTCTGTTGTTCTGGTCTGTTCTTAGATAGGATGTGGGAGGAGGAACACTTAATGCAGTTGTTAATCCGTACCAAATATTGATGTATGGCTACAGAGGCACGTGCCAAAGTTTACAATCCTCTGTGTACCCATCTAGGGAAATGGATAACTGCTGATCAACTGAATATCAAGTGTTGAAAACCTGTGTACCATTCTCTGCATTCCTGAAAACCACATGCGGTCATTCAGGCATGAATTTTATTTAAGACGTTACAGGATCAATCTTTCGGTCTTCTCCTGCAGGAGTTTACTAGCTTACTTTCTGTGGGGTCCTCAGTGCTCTCTGGCCTTGGTGGTTTTCTTGCAGACTGTTTCAATACCAAGCTAGGTAACATCATCAGTGCTCGCTTACTTTCATCTGACAAATTGCCCACTGCTAACAGGTTCGAGGCACCTTTGTTTTGGATCCATCCAGCGTTCTACAAACTTTCAGCATTTGCCATTCAAGACATTCATCAAGGAAGAGAAATGCACAACTTAATCTGACGTTCCCCGACCTCCATTAGACTACAATTACAATCATCCACAGCCACTCATCCTTGTGATCCTACCGCACCGCTATCCGCCAAAGCGTGATTCCACTGAAACAGACTGTAATAGAGGTGAATTAAAGACCCGGTTAAAACCATCCTGCTCCTTAATACTGCCACAAAGCCAGAATTTGGCGAGACCGACACCATCTTACAAAGGGACTCTAGCCCACCAAGAGTGGCTTAAAACGGGCAAGAATTACGCATCGAATTTGGTAGCATTTGAGTTAGGCAACGGGATTTCTTCATACGCTATTTTCAGATAGGGGTATTTCATGGGCAAAAACCAATATTCCAGATTGTAAAACAAGTAAAACCGATGATCCAGAACGACCACCTCGAGTATCTTCAATAGGTTAAGGAAGAACTCCTTCACCGAGTGATACGGTTTGAAGGGCAAGTAGAAGTTCCTAATCGCTAACGCCATGGATTTGTTCCCCAGCGGCCCAAAGAGAGTTGTCTCATTGCCCAGGCAAACAGGCTCTCCGCTGAAGAGAGTAATGGTTGTGTAATTTGTTTGGATCTCCTTGAAAACAGCCCCCAGCTCAGCCAGCTTCTGGTAGGTCCGTAGTACAAATTTGGAGCACTCGTAAGCTTCAAACCAGACCTGGGAATTTTTTTCTGGGCTGCTTTTGACCATCCAGGTCTCATAGTAAATGCCAGTTTCATTGTCGTATTTCACCCATTTTGCCATTTGATTGAAGATAGCTCCTAAAAAAGGGGGGCAAAACACCATTGTATTTTAGAAACTTTCTTGCACAACTGCAGATTCTATTCTCCAAAATAATTCTACATATAGTTCTACATTTAGGCAAGAAAAACGAAATGCACAGGTACAGTATAGGTGATACATTGCTCAACAGTAGTAACTGTGAAAGGGATCTTGGAGTCCTAGTGGACAACCATTTAAATATGAGCCAGCAGTGTGCAGCAGCTGCCAAAAAAGCCAACACAGTCCTAGGCTGCATCAACAGAGGGATAGAATCAACATCACGTGAAGTGTTAATACCACTTTATAATGCCTTGGTAAGGCCACCCTTGGAATACTGCATTTAGTTTTGGTCGCCACGATGTAAAAAAGATGTGGAGACTCTAAAAAGAGTGCAGAGAAGAGCAACAAAGAGGATTAGAGGACTGGAGGCTAAAACATATGAAGAACGGTTGCAGGAACTGGGTATGTCTAGTTTAATGAAAAGAGGGACTAGGGGAGACATGATAGCAGTCTTCCAATATCTCAGGGGCTGTCACAAAGAAGAGGGAGTCAAACCATTCTCCAAAGCACCTGAGGGTAGAACAAGAAGCAATGGGTGGAAACTAATCAAGGAGAGAAGCAACTTAGAAGTAAGGAGAAATTTCCTGACAGAACAATGAATCAGTGGAACAGCTTGCCTCCAGAAGTTGTGAATGCCCCAACACTGGAAGTCTTTAAGAAGATGTTGGATAGCCATTTGCCTGAAACAGTATAGGGTTTCCTGCCTAGGCATGGGGTTGGACTAGAAGACCTCCAAGGTCCCTTCCAACTCTGCTATTGTATAGAATAATCCAATTTAGGAGGTGGTAGAAAGATGTACAATTTTTGCTGTTTTGCAGCATCGGATTTTATTTTTGGTAATTCACCTGGCATCATCGTGAAAGCCTTACATGTTTGTTTATAAAGTCCAGAACCTCATGATTTACAAGTGGGCCTTGACTTGCAACAGTTCGTTTAGCGACTTTTCAAAGTTACAGCATTGAAAAATGTGACATGATCATTTTTCACACTTATGACCGTTGCATCATCCCTATGGTCACGTGATCAAAATTCAGATGCTTGGCAACTGACTCACATTTATGACTGTTGCTGTGTCCCAAGGTCATGCGATCCCCTTTTGCGACCTTCTGACCAGCAAAGTCAAATGGGGAAACCAGATTCACTTAACAACCATGCTATGAATTTAACAACTGTGGCAGGAAAAGTAAAATTGGGCAAAACTCACTCGTCTCACTTAGCAACAGCTATTTTGGGCTCAATTGAGGTCCTAAATCAAGGACTGCCTGTATACCACCCAGATCCGCTGGCAAAAATGGGCAAGGATGGATGGATGGATGGATGATAGGTAGATAGTTAGATGGTAGGTAGGTAGATAGACAGACAGAGAGACAGACAGACAGACGTAGGTAGGTAGGTAGGTAGGTAGGTAGGTAGGTATAGATAGATGATAGATAGATAGATAGATAGATAGATAGATAGATAGATAGATAGATAGATAGATAGATAGATAGATAGATAGATGCTTAATGTTTTATGATGTTCTTGAGGCTACTCCAGGAAAGAATAGAAAGAATTGATTTAGCCGTTGGAGTCAAGGCTATTTTTATAGTGGGTGGGTGGGTGGACAGAGTTTAGAACATGAGAAGCAGGTAGCCACTCATATATCTACAATGAGTTACACCTATTTACCTGAAATTGTAGTCACCTGGACCAGGGTGCCATTTTCCTTCCAGTGAGCATCCTCAATCCCTTCATAGAAACAGGCCGCCCCCTGGTTGCACCAGAAAGGGGCGGGGTCCTCAGGCCGCAGGTGTGGGAAGGTGCAGTTGCCAAGCTGGAACAACTCGTACCACTCCATTGTGTAGTTCTTCCCAGTCAAGGCGCTTCTGAAGCCCACAGCATCGTGCATAATTTTCTGGGAAAGAAAACGAACAAGTTACAGAGGCGCTAACTAAGCTAAGTTTTACACACACACACACCCTGCCCAAACTCAGGAAAAAGCAAAACAGGCAAATATTCTACCCGGGTTTTTAAAAGCTGCAAGGTTCCCACCAACTCAATTTAGCACAATCTGTTCTTTGGTTTCTAAGAAAAAAAAAACCATAGTTCTCCGGGTTGTTGTTGTGGGTCAAAAGAGGAGGAAGGAAGATGCCTTGGATATGTTCACCGCCTTGAGTTCTTTCTAAAAATAATACAGGCGGGATCCATATTAGGCAAATCAATAAATCATCCTCTGTTTGAAAACATTTGTTTCCAACCTTCCAAATGTCCATTTGAAAAAGAGGCATCTTCGTTTTCGTGCTGAAATTTGCTCTTTCAAAATAAATAAATAATAGAACTTGCAACCTAGAACTAAGGAGAAATTTCCTGACCGTTGAGAACAATTAACCAGTGGAACAACTTGCCTCCAGAAGTTGTGGGTGCTCCAAAAGAGTGGTGTAGGATTTCCTGCCTAAGTGGGTGGGTGGGTTTGAACTAGAAGACCTCCAAAGTCCCTTCCAACTCTGCTATTCTACTCTACTCTTACTCCTATTCTTACTCCTATTCTTACTCCTACTCATTTCCAATCACGAATAGAATGGAATAGAATAACAGAGTTGGAAGGGACCTTAAAGGTCTTCTAGACCAACCCCCTGCTCAGCCAGGGAGTTCCCTACACCATTTCAGACAAACGGTTATCCCAACATCTTCTTTAAAACTTCCAGTGTTGGAGAATTCACAACTTCTGGAGGAAAGTTGTTCCACTGGTTGTTCTAACTCTCAGGAAATTTCTCCTCAATACTAAGTTGCTTCTCTCCTTGATTAGTTTCCACCACAAAGCCAATAATGGTACTCTTAACTCCTAACTCTTAACTCCAACTCCATTCTATTCTCGGGGCTCCTTCGATAGCAACCGGGCAAAGCCTCCGCGGTAGTCCTGGGCCTCCCGGGGAAAGGTGGAACTCCCAACCCAATCAACCTCGAGTTTTTTACTCCGGGGTGAGCGCGGAGGGGCAGGAGGAAACGGTCCTACCAGGTGGCCCAGAAGCCCCCCGTACTTGAACTCCCAGACCGGCGCCTGCAAACGATACACGGCCAGGACGTCCGTCTCCCGCATCTCCGGCAAGGCAGAGCCGCTGGGGCAGAAGGTGTACCGCGCCTGGCAGAAGGGATCCGGCCGGGGACGGCCATCGAAGCGCCTGCGGGACGAGAGAGAAGGCGTAACCTCTCCAAGCCCGGCCGGCCGAAGGGCTTCCCCGCTCTGCCTCCCTCCAACCGAGCCCTGCACCGCTTCCGCTCCGAGACTCGCCTGTATGGAACCGGCCAGCGGCCCTGGCCCTCGCACACCTTCGCCCGGCCGCCCAGCGGTAGCAGCAGCAGCACCAGCAACGGCGGCAGGAGCAGCAGCGGCAGCAACCGGGGCGCCGTCCGCTGCGCCATCCCGGGCGCCCAGGAGACTGAAACCGCTCCGGCTTGCGCGGCGGCTCCAGAGCGTGCGCGCTCCCGCCGTCAGCTGAGCCGGGTCCCGGGGAGGCACATGACAGGGGATTGGGCGGGGACGAGCCTCGCCGTCCCGGAGATCAGCTGGGCTGGGGAAAGATTTCTTTGCAGGCTGCGCCAGCTGGGAACGAGGCTAAAACGTAGGGAATAGAATGGAGTGGGAGTAGGATCGTTTTATTGGGCGTGTGTGGTTGGAAATGAGTGGAGTAGAGTAAGAGTTGAGTAGCTTTATTGATCATGTGTGATTGGAAATGAGTGGAGTAGAATAGGAGTAGAATACCTTTATTGGCCATCTGTGATTAGAAATGAGCGGAGTAGAATAGGAGTAGAGTACCTTTATTGGCCATTTGTGAGTAGAAATGAGTGGAATAGAATAGGAGTAGAGTACCTTTATTGGCCATGTGTGATTAGTAATGAGTGGAGTAGAATAGGAGTAAAGTACCTTTATTGGCAGTGTGGGATTGGACTTGAGTAGAGTAGAATAGGAGTAGAATAGCTTTATTGGCCATGTGCAGAAATGCTGGTGAGAAATAATCTACCTGGGTTAGAAAACAAACTAGGTTTTTCTTCCATGTTGAGCTTTAGGTAGCTTGGATTTATTGCTGCAGAAGCATCTGGACTAAATAATATTGTTTAACCTTTCTATTCCTCTTTAAAGGGAATGGATATGGATTTTATATATAAATTTTATATATATTTTATATATAAATTTTATATATAAATAAACAATATATATATTGTTATATATATTGTTATACACACACATACACACGTTATATTTGTGCTGATAAATAAATATAAATATGAACTGACAAATATAAATATACACACACACACACACATATATACAGACACACACAGACACACAAACACACACTTTAGCTAGTTGGATTAAATTCAGTAAATAGACAAGTTCTGTGGGAAATCAAACAAATTCCACGAGCTTCATGTCCATTTCCCCTAAAGCAGCGATGGCTAACCTTTTCGTCGCTGCGTGCCAAAAGCGCAATAATGCAAGGCACATGCGACACACACAGCCCGCTCGCCCCCCCGTTCATGTGCATGACCTCCCCCATTTGTGCCCTGCATACACGCATGACTCCCCATGCTTTCCCGCCTCCATGCATGCACACGCATCTCCTGCATGCCCCACACACATGTGCAGCAAAGACCCGAAAACCAGCTGACCCGCAGGAGGCACTCGTGTATGCATAGTGGAGCTGACCTGGGGCGACAGCTTGCATGTCCTCAGAGAGGGCACCTATGTGCCACCTGTGGCACATGTGCCACACGTTTGCTATCACGGCCCTAGAGCATGTTGTTTTGTTTTATTTTATTTTATTTATTTTATTTATTTTATTTATTTTATTTATTTTATTTTATTTATTTTATTTATTTTATTTATTTTATTTATTTTATTATTTATTTTATTTATTTTATTTATTTCATTTATTTCATTTATTTCATTTATTTCATTTATTTCATTTATTTTATTATTTATTTTATTTAATCTATTTATTTTATTTAATCTATTTATTTATTTATTATTTTATTTATTTATTTATTTATTATTTTATTTAATCTATTTATTTATTATTTTATTTGTTTGTTTGTTTTGTTTTGTTTTAATATATTGTTTTGTATTCTATTCTATTCTATTCTATTCTATTCTATTCTATTTATTTATGGATGGATGGCTTCATGCCTGTTTCCCCCAGAGCATGTTATTTTGTTTGTTTCATTCATTTATTCATTCATTCATTCATTCAGTCATTCATGTCCCACCTTAATCAGTTGTACAATAAACTCAAGGAGGCAATGTATCCAATAGACCTTCCTCCTCTTCCTCCTATTTGCCCCCTAACCACAACCCTGTCCGTGGATTGGACTCAGAGAGAGTGACTGGCCCAAAGCCACCCAACTGACTTTCAGGGGTCTGTTAAACTCGGGGTCTGTTGCTTTCTAGAACGGGCTTATAGAAAGAGCTCAGAAATAAATGAGAAGAATCCAGATGAAAGTGGTTCTTCGTACAGGATATTTTTTTTAAAAGCCGCCATTCTTTTTTTAAAAATAGTTTTTATTGAATATTTTCAAGTTTTTTAAAAAAACAACTAAAAAAAGGAAAAGGAAAAAAAACCAAGAAAAAATACAAACGCAAATACAAACAGATAAAAACCCAAACAACTTAACAATACAATATAATTTTACAGCTTCCCGTGTCTGCATGCATAATCTGCTTTTGTAGTTTACTGTTCGATGATTGCCTTCTCGTAGATTTTAACAATTCTATATACTAATGTAAGAATTATATTGTAATCTAATAGTATAATGCATATCATCAAATTTTACATACATACATTTTTCTTCATATTATAATTAATAATTTTTGCAAATTTTATTTCCTGTTTTGGCTTCTATTCTCTAGCCTCATGATGGTGAGCCTATGGCACATGAGCCAGAGGTGGCACATGGAGCCATTTGTTAGTGTACAGGAGGTGTTGCCTTGTCAGCTCCAGTGTGCATGGGCGCTCTGGCCAGCTGACTTCGGCCTTCTTTTTCGGCTGTTTTTTGCCCTCCTGAAGGCTCCGGAGGGCGAAAAACGGCCCTAAGGGCAAACCAGGTTCTTAAATTAGTAACACGGTTGCTAATCTGGCTTCCCCGTTGACTTGTCAGAAGGTCGCAAAAGGGGACGCACAAACACCCAGGACACAGCAATGGTCGTAAGTATGAAACAGTTGCCAAGCACCTGGATTTTGGACGCATGATCATGGGGATGCTGCAAAGGTAATTCTGACAAATTGTCATGTCACTTTTTTCAGTCTATTGCAACTTTCAACGGTCACTAAATGAAGTGTTGTAAGTCGAGGACGACCTGTACTAAGGTTAGACAGGAATCAATGAAGCTAGGTCATAGCTGACCCTGAAGTGCAGGCCAGGAAGGTTCTCCTGGGACCAGGTAGGTCTCACAAAGTTTCCCTCTTGCGTTGCCGCAAATCTTTTGTCAGCTCAGCTCCTCGAAGAAGTGAGAATAGCTCCCCGCAGTCGTCCAGGGATTCCAGCTTATCAACCGTGTCTACGATGCTTTTGGCCACTTCTGGGGAGACCGCGGCAACGGCATTGGCATGGAACTTTTTCACCAAATCCCCGTGGCTCAGGGGCTTCCTCCAGTGCCCATAGAAGGTTTCACAACGCTCTGCCCAGGTGTCTCCATCATGGAGGATGATTTTGACCCCGCAGTAAAGGCTGTTGAAACTGGGGAGGTTATCCGGAGAATGCTCCAGGCTGGTTTTTTGGAGGAGGTCATTCAACTCCGGCCTAGACAGTCTCTGCGGCGTGAAGGATTCGACTGAGATGAAGCCATCCAGCAGCGCTGCACAGGCGGCAAACTGGAAGGAGTGCCTGGCTTCGTGTTCGGAAGAAGGAAATGGCCGATCAACATATCTAATACTGGGGACATCAAGCACAATGGCTTTGATGCGTGTAGTGGGCAGAGGTTCCCCACTCTGGGCAAGATGCTTCCTTACCGCCAGGGCAGCTTCGGCCATCCAGTGTGTCCCCAGATGCGCCGGGAAGCTCTTGAAGGCCACGTCTTGTTGGTCCAGCAACCAAGAATAGGACTGGAGGCTGGGCAACGTCTGAGGTAGGTAATCCATGTAAAAGGCCCCAAAGCCTGACTCGAGGTCCAGAATTCGCTTGCTGGCTTGCAGGCCCAGAGAGGCCAGGAGAGCTGCTTCCACCCCGTGCCGGCTGGCGTTGCCCATGTGAAGCGGTTTGGTCTGCGTGGCTGCATTGGCCAGTGGGGCACCGGCATAAGAGGTGGCTACCGCCAGGGCTTCCTTGCACTTGCGTTGGTCGAGACCCAAGAGCTTTGCGGTGGCTGCAGCGCTTCCCATGGTGCCGAGAATGGAGGGCGGGTGGAACCTGGAAAAATCAAATAGCAGCCGTGAGCAGAAGAAAGGCCGTGAGGACCAGTTCCCTGGACAGAGGTTTATCTGTGGACCCAAGGGGGCATGGTTTTTCATGCTGCCTTCATCCCGTGGATGGGCTGCGCATGTTTACACAGCCTGGTTTCTGGCATGCCATGGACTACTGCCAGCCCATGGACTGGTGGGTTGGAGACCCCTGACCTACAGAACTCTCCTTCTCAACATTCCTGGTGAATCCCTTAGCCTGGAAAGTTTGACCATAAGTAACTTTTTCCAATGCTGTTGTAACTTTGAATGGCCACTAAAAAAACTGTTGTAAGTCAAAACCTGTACATCACCTAAGTGCAAAGAGAACAATAGTTTGTGTCCCAGCAAGGGGTGCCAATAAATGATCTGATCTGCCACATCAGAAAGCCCATTCAGGATCTGATCCAGTGGTGGGTTCCAGGTGGTGCAACCCGGTAGGGGTATACTGGTGGCAGCTGGGAGCAGCGGCCACGGTACCGGAATGGTGTTATGGTGGGCCCACCCGCCCACCTTTCATTCCTTACCTAATTTTAAGCCAACCGGGCTGTTTGCGCACGCATGTGCAGTGTACGGCACCTGCGCAATCTCCGCTGAGCAGCTGGAGTGTTGCAGGGCGGTGGCATGCGCATGCGTGCGCTGTGCATGCGTATGCTTTGCGTATGCATGAGGTGACACCCTGCCCCATCGCAATGTACCGGTTGCGACGGGATCTGGAACTCACCACTGATCTGGTCCTCAAGTAATGACCATCTAACAAAGAAGCCCACTCAGCTTAGATAGGAATAAAGGAAGCTTTGATGATGCTAGGTTAGAATCGTGGCTGACCATTAAGCCCACATCAGGAGGGTCCTTCTGGGGCCTGTTTAGAACAAGTTTTAAAAAACCAGACCTTTTAGGAAGATTGCTGGCCTCCTTGGAGAAGCTCATCAGTCTGCCTTGCACCTCGATCCCAACGTTGAAAGCCAAAAGCAAGTCGCAGCCAGACACCCTTTGTTTTTCGGCCAGACCTTCAGCAACGGCCATGAGGGATGACAACACTGGCCCCGACGGATGGGTGGTGGGATGCCATGTATCGTCAAAATCCATGGAGTGTATCTGTGAAGGGGGAAGCAGAGAAAGAGAGAAGAAATTTTGAGTCGGGGGCGTTGCAACTGAGGTTGGGGCTTCACCTTCTCTCCTGCATTTTCAGACCACTTGGGGATCATCTCCCTTGTGCTGAAATCAAGATGACCAAAGTTTCTCATCAAGGCCATCTATAGCAGGGATGTCAAACTCAAGGCCCGTGGGCCAAATTCGGCCCCCAATGGGGTTGGATCCGGCCCACGGGGAGTGCGAAGAGGAAAGATCAGGCCAGCTTGGCTTCAGCCAGGTCTACCCAGTACAAAGAGAAAACATGCCAGAAGTTTGGGGAATGGCATCAAGCTGGCCACCCCCACCCAGTTGCCCACGTCCGGCTGTCCCCTCCCCAAGGTCAACCACAGCTCTGATGCGGCTCTCAATGAAGTTGAGTCTGACACCTCTCATCTACAGTGATGGTGAAGCAAAAAGCCAATAGACAGCAGGAATTTCCAAGGAAGAAAAACCTAATTAAATCCAGCAGGTGATATTCTTCTCCTGCCCTCTTTTCTCTTCTTAAGGGATATCCCGAAAGGAAATCACTGGGCACAATGATGGGAGAAAACACCTCACCCCCACAATCACCCAACCCAAATCCTGACTCTGGGATCCTAACATTCCCCATGTGGGGCCCGTATAAAGTTCTGCAGTGCCTATTGAGGGTCGGAGCATATTCCAGGCTCCTTGTTGGGTGGACAAAATTAGGAAAGACACCTACATAACAGAGGTGAGTTGCTCCCGGTTTCGGCCCAGATCAGGCGAATCGGTAGTTGCGGCGGTAAGAAGCTCCGCCCTCCCGCCCGGATGCACAGAAGCGTGCGCCCAACCGCACCCGATCCGGTAGTAAAAAAATTGGTAACCCACCACTGCTACACAGGTCACCTTGAGCTGATATGAAAAACTGACTTGACAACTGACAAAAGTGACTTATAACCACATTTCACATGATTGCAGCATACCCATGGTCACACTGCCAACATTTGGCAAATGGCACGTATGTATGTATGACAGTTCCTCAGCTCCCAGCACATCCCCACTTAGAGTAAATGGATGGAGTAGTGGCCCCAGCTACTTTCTCCCAGCAAAAAAGCTAGGTGGAATCAGAGGGTGGTAGGGAGTACCAAGGGCTTCTTACCGCCACACCATTCACCAAGGCTGCGTAGAGCGGAGGCAGCTTGAGCATTGAGCATCCCCAGACAGAACTGGATGAATCCGAGGTGTAAATCTGGAAAAAAAAATCACAATCTTGTTTAGGAGGAACTTCTGCATATAAAACGAAACAACTACTTCTCTTTATTATTTCCTAGGCTCCTTCCACCAAGAGGATCAAGCACAAGGAATCAGGAACCAGAACAGAGTCCAAAAGTACTACGAGTTTATTCCAGGCAACCCTATACACAAGAATCTGATCTACTAATGATCAAGGCAATTTGTTGCACAATTTGTACGGGGTGTTGTTGCACAACAGTGTATCTATCAAGTCCAAGACCAGAATAAAGTAAACCAGGATAAAGTTCAAAAGTACTTCAAGTTTATTCCATGCAATCTATACACAGGAATCTGAACTACGAACGGTCAAGGTGAGTTAGCACCAATAAGAGTCAATGGACTTCAAGGGAAGCTGGACTTAGGTCTCTTACAGCAACGTAGTGACTCCAAACTGATGGTGCATTTGACCCCGCTCTCTGGCTTAGCTTGGTTATCTCCTACAAAGAGGATAACAGCCACAGGTCCTAGTTTCCCACTCCTGCCTTAAAAGATCATCCAAATAACTGCCTAGGCCAAAAGGTATCAATGAAGATCAAGTGAGGTACGATTACCTCTCTATAAAGCCTTAGTAAGACCACACCTAGAATACTGCATCCAGTTTTGGTCACCACACTATAAAAAAAGGTGTTGAGACTCTAGTTAAAAGTGCAGAGGAGAGCAACCAGAATGATTAGGGGACTGGAGGCTAAAACATAAGATGAACGGTTACAGGAACTGGGCATGGCTAGTCAAGTGAAGAGAAAGACCAGGGGAGACATGATAGCAGTCTTCCAATATTTGAGAGGCTGCCACAGAGAGGAGGGGGTCAAACTATTTTCCAAGGCACCTGAAGGTCAGGTAAGGAATAATGGATGGAAATTGAACAAGGAGAGATTCAATCAGGAGAAATGTTCTGACAGTGAGAGCAATCAACTGATGGAACAGAAGTTGCCTTCAGAAGTTGTGGGAGCTTCATCAGTGAAGGCTTTCAAGAAGAAACTGGACTGCCATTTGTCAGAAATAGTATAGGGTCTCCTGCTTGGGCGAGGGATTGGACTAGATGTCCTACAAGGTCTCTTCCAGCTCTGTTGATCTGATTTCAGATAAGAATTAGACAACAGATACTCTTACCTTGCTGTACTGGATGAGCTTCTGGAAGACGTCAGTTCTGGTGCCCACCAGCCCGACTCCCAAAGTATCCAAAATCATCCGTTTGCTCCTGTGAACGACTCGGTCAGTCAGGTGGCTTGGATTCAACCCGTGGATCACATTCGCAAAGTTCCCCGTAATGTTCTGGCAAAGAGAAACCAAAGCAATGGGTGGAAACTAATCAAGGAGAGAAGCAACTTAGAACTGAGGAGAAATTTCCTGACAGTTAGAACAATTAATCAGTGGAACAGCTTGCCTCCAGAAGTTGTGAATGCCCCAACACTGGAAGTCTTTAAGAAGATGTTGGATAGCCATCTGTCTGAAACGGTTTAGGGTTTCCTGCCTAGGCAGGGGGTTGGACTAGAAGACCTCCAAGGTCCCTTCCAACTCTACTATTGTATTGTATTGTATAGTGTGACAGACACGTTTCTCCTCCCCTGCCATTTTCTCCAGACCCTAACCTTTGGATTGTTTGGATTGATCTTTGCAGAAGCAAATCAGAGCTTGTCCTTGACCTACAACTGCTCATTTAATGACCATCCAAAGTTACAATGGCACTGGGAAAGGGGACTTCTGATGGTTTTTCACACTTAGGACCATTGCAGTCTCTCTGTGGTCAGGGGATGGAAATTCAGACACTTGGCAACTGACATGTACTTTTGACGGTTGTGGTGTCCCGGGGGGGGGGGGGGGGGGCTTGGGATTCCCTTTGGGGACTTTCTGACAAGCAAAGTCAATGGGGAAGCCCAGATTCATTTAACAACTCTATTACTAACTTAATAACTGCAACCAGGGGTGCCGGTTCTGACTGGTTCATTTGAACCGGTAGCAAAAAATGTTAAAGTTCGCCTGAACTGGTAGTTAAAAAAAGCTTTAAAAAGTGTGGGATGGAAAAGTTCTCTGACACTCAGCTATTAGCTGCGTGATTCTCAGAACCTTTTTTCCCATTTTTAAAGCATTTTGAACTACCTATTCGTCAGAACTGGTAGTAAAAATGCTTTAAAAAGTGAAAAAAAAAGGTTGGCCACGCCCACCCAGACACATGACCCCCCAAGCCACGCCCACAGAACCGGTGGCAAAAAAAAATAGATTTCACCACTGACTGCAACAATTCACTTAACAGCTGTGGCAAGAAAAGTCGTAAAACGGGGGGAGGGGACACCTGCTTAGCAACCGTCTCGCTTAGCAACAGAAATGCTGGGCTCAATTGTGATCATAAATCAAGAACTAGCTGTAATACCCTGTGCATTTCCTTCCTGCTGGCCAGCCACCCCAATGGAGCAGAAACACAATTCTATCAGAAAATGAAATATCTTTTGGTTCCGATAACTTTCATTTCTCCCTCCTGTCTTATTTTTAATTTTACTTGTTTGTCAAACGTGCAAGATAGCAGGTATAAGTATGAACATAAATGTGAACGAAGGAAGTAAATACAGATGAAGGGGGACAGGGGGACAGGGACGTTAGGCACACTGGTGTGCTTATGCACGCCCCCTTTACGGATCTCTTAGGAATGGGGTGAGGTCCGTTTTGACCCACACTTCGCTCTTGCCCTGTTTTTGAAGGCTGAGGTTGGATGGTCTCTACCTCACCTAGCTTCAAAGTCCTGGTAGCTTTGCCAACAACATTGGCCATGGCAATAGCACATACACCAACCTGTGGGAAGCCCATAATGTTAACCTTGGCTCTACGGGCGCTGCCTAGAACACAGGAAGCTGCTTCCTTCCCATTTTGGCTCAGCTTAACCAGTCTGTGTTGGTCTCTGATGGGCCTCTCAGACCTCAAGGACCATTTCCCCAAATCTCTGTTACTTGACTCTACTCAAAAGCCAACATAGATTACCCTATTTTTCGGAGTATAAGACGCTCCAAAGTATAAGATGCACCTAGGTTTTGGGGGAAACAAGGGAAAAATATCTGCCTCTGCCTCCCAGCAATTTGCTTCCTTGCAACAAACAGTACAGACAATATACACTGTTTGTAGTGTTATATTTCAGACTATACTTGTACAGATGCTGTTAAAATTGATGTGCCTTCTGGAAGTATAATTATTCTCTGCTATATAGAAGAATATCACTTTTTAAAACAATAGCACTGGGCCTCTTCAGATCAAGCATTTATTTTAAAAAGCTTCTTCATTTTGTTAAGTTGTCTAGAATAATAATAAAGCAGTCTTTAAAAAATAAGTCTAATAATTTGAACATTCTATAGGCATTTATAGTTGTTGACTTACCTCCTTCCAGCAAACAGCCTGATTAGCACAAGAAAAAAAATATCTGCCTCTCCCTCCCAGCAATTTGCCCCGTGGAGCAAACAGCAAGTTTCACTTTCAATTTCTCCCGATCATCAGTTGTTAGAGACTGCAGGGATTGCTATAGCTTATTGAAGCCTCCACAAGCCCCCATTTGTTGCAAAGAGGTAAATTGCTGGGGGACAGAGGCCAAAAGGTTGGGGTCAGTGGGTGGGTGAGGCTAGATTCAGTGTATAAGACACCCCCAAATTTTCACGCTCTTTTAGGAGGGGAAAAGGTGCATCTTATATTCTGAAAAATACGGTAGGTCTCTCACCTCCTATAGATAAAGCCCCATGTCTCTCCCTGCCTAAGCCCCCTGTCTCCTCTGCTTCAGATGAAGCATCCATACCTCCTCCTGGAAGCAAGACATGGAAGAACCTACCTTCGCCCACATGATGCCACGGATGATGTCCTGTGTCTTCAAAGCCCAGGCTGGAGAGCACTGAACCTCTTCCTTTTATACATGTTGGAGGAGGAGTGATGGGCGGCGACTACCAATGGCCTTTCAACATCTCCAATTTTCCCTGCTCTACATGGTCCTTTGGCTGCTGATGCCCCGGATTGCAACAGGCTCTGTCACTGTGTTAACAGCAATTCACGTGCTGAGTCAAACAAGATGATTTTGACTTCCCAAAAAGTCTTTGTGAGTGACGTAGAGTTAGGCCCCCACCTATCCCCGGGGCATTTGTGTGTTATGAAAGGACACAGCTGGAGGGGAGTCCCCAAGCCTCTTTCACAAGTGAGGCTTCCTGGCTAAGGACACAACGGATATTTACAAGGATTCCCACAGTAGAAGCGACAGTAGCAGACTCTATGTCTTGTCAGCCTGATGGCCAAAACGCAGGTACTTCAGACAGTCCTCGACTTACTACCACAATCCAGCCCAATGTTTCTGTTCCTAAACGAGACGGTTGTGAAGCGACTTTTACCCCCTTGAACACCCTTGCTTGCCATCGCCGTAAAGTGAATCCCGGCAGTGGTTCAGTTAGTAACACGGTTGTTAAATGAATCTGGTTTAGCCATCAACTTTGCTCATGAGAAGGTCACAAAAAACAGGATCATGGGACACTGCAACCGTCATAAATGTGAGTCAGTGGCCAAGTGTCTGAATTTCAATCACATGACCCTGGGAATGCTGCAGCAGTCGTAAGAGTGAAAAACGGCCCTAAGCCCCTTTTTTCAGTGTTGTTGTAACTTCAAACAGTTGCTAAATGAACTGTTGTAAGTAGAGGCCTCAGGTATATGTCTGTCTGCCAGTGGTAAGTAGCGGAAGGAGCATCTCTCGGTCCATCCACACATGGTCCAAAATGATGCAGCCCAACTTAAGACATCTGATTGAGCCTTCTGCTCATTTGTTTTAAACCTTGATGAAAGTGTTCCTTTTATTTCAACCACCTCTGGCAGGTGTCCGTCATTTGGGCAGGGAGTCCAAAGTCTGAAAGACAGTTTCACAGAGAAACCTATCCAAACGGTTGTGAGATGTTGAGACTAGAAGAAGGAAGAGGAAGGTTTTATCCATGGAAACCATTCGCTGCCTGAGCTGGAAAATTGGAGTTGTTCCATCCAGTTCAGTTGGGGACCATCTCGGCTGCTAAAGAAATCTGTGGATTCCTGTTGTGCCTGCCAGCAGCCAGTGGAGCTGGCTGCAGATTCGGACAGTGAGGAGGTTGGGGAGGAACATGGGCCAATCCTGGAGTCTGGGGAAGGCTCTGGTGAGGGCTCTGTGTCGGAGGCAGAGAGAGGGCCAGAGCCGTATGCCAGTTATCAGCTGCCTTCAGAGTCAGATATCAGTGAGGCAGACGAACAGCTGGAACCTGTTCCCAGTGTGTGCATGCGCAGAGTTGCCGGACGAAGGGAACAGCTGAGGAACAAGAGTTGAGTTGGGAGTAAGGCCACAGGTGGACAGTGAATGGCCCCTCCCAGAGAAAATAAAAGAGGAGCAAAAGGGGAGTGGAGTTTGCAGGAGACAATTCGTTCATTCCTGCATTCTTGCCAAATATTGCGGTGTCTGAAAGATATTGGCCTGGCCACTCTCCAAGCCTGATAAAGTTCAGTAATTGTGAACTCTCTTGAAAGACTGTGGGCTGGGACTTTGCTGGAGACGAATTCACTGTAAATTAAATAAAAGGGATTTATCGGGACGAGGACTCGGCTTCGTGTTGCTGGGGAAGCCTAGCTCAGAACAGTTCCTAGAATGTTCTGAACAAAGCCAGCAGCTGCACCAATGAAAAAAGTGAACTTTTATTCATTAAACCTTGGTTTGCTCTTTCTGCCCTTCATCGTAGTGTTGTAGGAGACAAGGTAGCTGAGCCAGAAGGTGGCATCAAATGCATCATCAGCCTGGAATCTCTACATCTCATAGTAGACCTAAATTCAGTCTCTCCTTCAAGTCCATTGACTTTTATGTGGCACCAATTTGCCTTGATCATTAATACTCTGGGTCAGATCTGCCACCTCGCTCCCGCTTTCTCCTCACTTCAGTGCCAGCCTGCCATGGATGATGAGGAGGGGAGGGAAGCCATTTAGGAGGGGGGAAAGGAGCACCTCCAATGTACTTTGTGCGGGCGGAGACAACATTTCAAGGACAGCCGGCCAGAGAGAAGAATGCAGCTGCATTCCAAGGATGGCAGTTCCAAAAACATCTGGTTTGAATATGGTTAGACTTATGGGGATCAGTGGGAGAGCAGGACTGGGAAACGGGGGTCTTCACTAGGGAATTGGTGTTGGAACCTCAGGCCTGGCTTTGCTTTGCTGTACTTCATTTGACTTTAGTAAAACTATACCTCACTCCAAAAATGTAGTCACAAATCATTCTTGCCTAGAGTTCAAGTCGAGGCAGGACTGACTCTCTGATTCTTGTGTATTGGCAGCATGAAATAAACTTGCAGTACTTTTGAACTCTGTCCCGCTTCCTTGACTTCTTCCATTTGACAAGTGTATACCTCTTGGCTAAGTTTTGTGCAAATCCAGAAAGCTGGTAAATTCATAAATTTACTTTCTGTCAATTATGACAGTGGAGGCATTCTTGTCTTAAGCAGGAGATCCAAAATCTCCCCTGCTCTCGGCTCATTAGCCAAGCCAAACCCAAGCCCCAGCCCCCCAGCCCCCCAGCCCCCCAGCCCCCCAGCCCCCCAGCCCCAGCCCCAGGTACCAAGCCCCCAGGCCCAGGCCCCAAGCCTCAGGCCCCAAGCCCCAGCCCCAGGTCCCAAGCCCCAGGTCCCAGGTCCCCAGCCCCCAAGCCTCAGGCCCCAAGCCCCAGTCCCAAGCCCCAAGCTCCATCCCCAGGCCCCAAGCCCCAAGTCCCAAGCCCAGGCCCCAAGCCCCAGGTCCCAAGCCCAGAGCCCAGGCACCAGGCCCCAAGGCAAGCCCCAGAGCCCAAGGCCCAGGCCCAAGGCCAATCCCCAATCCAATCCTTATTATGTTCATGAAACAGCACAATTCATTCTTCAGTTTGGAGAACAGAGCTCAGCATGTGTACGATTGAGGTCCAGAGAACCTTCCCCTCATGATCTCCACTAAGAATGACTATACGGGTCCCACCTGAAACTTGTCTGTTCCTCTCATTTCCCACAACCCACCCTATTTCTTCTTCTCTTTCCTTTCAGACTGTCTTCTGGGTAGGGCTGCATTTCTCTCACAAACACGAGGTTTCCTGTAAAAGTTTGAACTTGTGAAACTCCCTTGAACACGAAAGGATGACTTTCTTCACGCCAGTTTATCCGTTTCACTTTCAGGTTGCATAACGTTATACCATCCCAACTTCTCCTTTTATGACCTCCAAAATAAATGGTACAGAGGCCAGAAAGCCCATTGCGAGATAGGAATCTCACCGTTTCCTCTACAGAAACAAAACTTCAAACCTTCCCTGAAACGAAATGTCACGGATGCTAGGAATCGTGTGTTTGTGTGTGTGTGTGTGTAAAAATCTCTCTTTAGACATCTAGGATCCAGTTTAACCCACATTTTACACAGAACTCCTGAGAGATAAGAGGGTTTTCTTCTCTAACCATCAGAAATTCTGGATTGACTTGTCACAAGTCAAAAAGAAAAAAAAAAGCATAGCAATTAAAGTATCGAAGCGGGCAAGAGATGATGGATAGATTATTTTTCTTTTTTGGTGTTGTTTTGATTTGCTTCTCTTTTCCTCTCTCCTTTCTTTTCTTTGTAAGTAGACGACATGATTAGAAGTTAGGTAGGATAGAAAGAAAATGTTTTTTTTAAACAAAGGATGACATTATTAAAAGTTAGAATAAGAGATAGAAATAAGAGAAAAGGGGAATATTAGTGTATACACGTTTATATAATAATTTAAGAGCAATAATAAGAGAAAACGTGGAATAATCGAACAATGACAGATTGTAACTTTATATAAATATGTATTACTATTAGAAATATATAAGTTGGTTGAAAGTAATAACTATGACTAATGCTATTAGTTTCATTTGTATTAGAATATATGACATGTCACTGCGTTAATTGGTTTGCCAACTTGTGCTTATATTCTGAGTTATACAGTAGACTGAACTGTTTCTTATCTGACAATGATTAATGGGCATGTCACATAATACGTCACACATTCTTTACTTTCCTTCTGATCTTCCGTTCGCCTGCCAAGAGGACGCAGGCAAACATAACTCCGCCAAAATGTACTTAATTAAGTTAATAAGATTTGTATTTTATTTTATTTTATATTAAAGTATTTTTAATTAGAATATGCTCCGCCTTTTATTTTCTGCTTATTCAGAAATATGCTGCTTGGAAAACCAACGGTCCACACCTCATTAATTCAGGGTGAAACTTCCCCTGACATGACACCCAGGTGCCACACTGTTCGCACAGTGATATGTTTGTAAAAAATAAAAATAAATAAAAAACAAAAAAAAATTCTGGATTCACCCATTGAAAAGGGACATGCTAGTTTTCTGAGCAGTGAGACCTTCACAGTTCAAGGGTAAACATTTTGTGAATATGTCTTATTTTCTCATACAAATGAAACAAAAGCAGAGGGGGCTACTAACTCTCCTCCCAAGTTGGCCTGCAAATCTATTGGAGTCACAAATGTAAGGTCAGTTGACAACCTGGGCTGACCACGATGTTACCATTCCCTAAAATGTTATCCCTCTAGACAACATGGAGGAGGAGGAGGAGGAGGAGGAGGAGGAGGAGGAGGAGGAGGAGGAGAAAACGAGAGGACAGGGAAGAGAAAGTCGAGGAAGAGGTGGGGAGAGAGGTATACTTCAAGGAGCTTGGTTGTGCAATCATTAAAGTTAGTAGATGGAAAATACAGAGAATATCTCAAAAACAGCCTTCTGGCAAAACACTATTTACACACACACACACAAACAAACACACACACACACATCTGCTAGATCTTCTGCAGAAAAGATTAAACATAGATACAGCCCCAAACACCCTTTCGTCTCTTGACCAATGATGGCTGCATGATGGCTGATGATTTCCTTCCTCTTTTGTCTTTTCCAACCCTTGGAGAAATGCATGAAGTCTATTGTTTATCAAGGGTTGAAATCAAAGCCAGGATAGATGGGTCTCCAGCTGGATGTTTCGGAGATTTAGCGTTCTTAAGATTTCTGGTGAATAGATTCAAGTAGAATGGTAGATCAAATTCTTCTATTGGCTTCTTCATTTCAAAAACATTCAAATTTATTTCAACCACTGGTCCAATAGGGTGAAATCCCCACAGCAAGTGATATCTTCTAAGCCTACAGGTCCTCCCATTAGTTTTCCTTGGTTCTCAAGGTTGAGTCCCATGTTCAGATTCAAAAGGGTCTACCTCTCATAGCAAGAGCAACAGCACTTAGACTTATATACCGCTTTACAGTGCCTTACAGTCCTCTCTAAGTGGTTTACAGAGTCACCATATTTCCCCCAACAATTTGGATCCCCATTTTACCCACCTTGGAAGGATGGAAGGCTGAGTCAACCTTGGTGAGATTCGAACTGCCAAATTGCAGGGCAGTCAGCAGAAGTAGCCTGCAGTACTGCTACTGTGGCTCATAGCATCATTCTACAGGCTGGATGGGATATTTTGTGACATCCACAGGGTCTTCTATGCACATTAAATCTAGACTTGAAGGAGCAGCTTTCTGTGCCACTTAATGGGAATGAGGACCATGAATTCACCTACTAAGCATGGCTCCTCAGGATTTTTCACCCAGCCAGGCAGCTGAGTCCCAGGCTTGAGGGTCTGGTCACTAGAGAGCTGCTTTGATGAAGGAAGGGAAGATCGCTGGGGAGAGAACTTGGTGAAGGTTTAAACAGAGAATATATCTTGATACATATAAGACCCCATAACCGGATGATGGAGGCTAAATATAGCCATTAACTTCTGATACTATAGCAGAAGCATTGAAAGGAATTTGTGGGCTAACCTTTGCAGAAGAGGAACCGGCCTCAGGAACAGTATTTTTTTTTTGCTGCCGTTAGCAGAACAGAAACACAGCAGATTAATAACACGTGGCAGAAACCTCTACTTCAAGCCCATGGTTTAAAACAGATCTTGATAAATGTCGGTCCTATGCATTGGGAAAGGGTTTTGAATCTGAATTTTGAATTTATTAGATTTGTTAGCCGCTCCCTCTCCACAAAGGGACTCGGGGCGGCGTACAATAAATAAAAAAGCATATAATATACAATTAAACATTCCACGGAGGAGGTAAAAAATCACACAACAATCATTACAGTACATAGAAATAAGATTAAAAATTAAAATACCCCAATATAAAATTACAAGTTTAAAAGATTGCCAGGAGGATTAAACTGGAACTATGGTTGAGCCAGGGCGGCTAGTTGAAAAAGGTGGGTCTTGAGTTTTGAACGGAAGGAGCGGAGGTCGGTAGTAATCCTAATGTCGGGGGGGAGGTCATTCCAGAGGGCTGGGCCCATCACAGAGAAGGCCCTGCTCCTGGGCGCCGCCCTTTGGCACTGCTTAGTGGACGGCACCCGGAGAAGTCCCTCTCTGTGAGAGCGAATTGGTCGTAGGGATGTATGGGGTAGGATGCGATCCCGCAGGTAGCTAGGTCCTGTGCCATGGAGCGCTTTGAAGATGGTGATCAACACCTTGAAACGCACCCGATAGACCAAGGGAGCCAGTGCAGCTCGCGCAGGAGAGGTGTTATATGGGAGTATCTGGTACTCCCCATAATCACCCACGTGGCCGCATTCTGGATCAGCTGTAGTCTTCGGGTGCATCTCAAGGGAAGCCCCATGTAGAGAGCATTGCAGTAGTCTAGGCGGGATGTCACCAGCGCGTAGGTGACTGTGCGAAGGGCATCCCGGTCCAATAGGGGGCGCATTTGGCGCACCAGGCGAACCTGGTGGAACGCCCCCCCTCGCCACGGCTGCCACATGGTCATCCATGGACAGCCGGGCATCCAGGAGGATGCCCAAATTGCGCGCCCGCTCCATGGGGGCCAGTTGCTCACCCCCAATGGCCAGAGATGGAATCATCTGGTTGAACCGGGGGGCCGGAAGCCACAGCCACTCCGTCTTGGAGGGGTTGAGCTTGAGTCTGTTGTCACCCATCCAGACCCGTACGGCTTCCAAACACCGGGACATCATTTCGACGGCCTCGTTGGGGTGGTTCGGGGTGGAGATGTACAGCTGTGTATCATCAGCGTACAGATGATATCCCACCCCAAAACCACGAATGATCTCACCCAGCGGCTTCATATATGTGTTGAACAGGAGAGGCGAGAGGACCGACCCCTGTGGCACCCTACAAGTGAGAGGCCTCAGGGTCGACCTCTGCTCCCCTGCCAACACATGTTGCGTCCGGTCGGAGAGGGAGCAGAACCACTGTAAAATGGTGCCCCTTACCCCCAGCCCCTTCAGCCGGTGCAATAGGATACCATGGTCGATGGTATCAAAAGCCGCTGAGAGATCTAATAGGACCAGGATAGAGGAACAACCCCTATCCCTGGCCCTCCAGAGATCATCTACCAGCGTGACCAAGGCCGTCTCTGTGGTGTGCCCGGGTCGGAAGCCGGACTGGCGCGGGTCTAGATAATCATTTTCCTCCAGGTGATGTGGGAACTGTTGGGCCACCACACTCTCTACAACCTTCGCTAAAAAGGGAAGGTTGGAGACAGGACGGTAATTGGCTAGCTCCGTTGGGTCCAGGGAAGGCTTCTTGAGTAAGGGTCTCACAACCGCCTCTTTCAAGGCGGCCGGTAGAGACCCCTCGCCCAATGAAGCGTTCACTAGTCCCAAGAGCCAGTCTCGTGTAACCTCCCAGGATGCCAGTACAAGCCAGGAGGGACACGGGTCCAATGAACATGTGGTAGCTCGTAGTCGCCCACACAACCTGTCTAAATCCTCGATGGCAACAACGTCAAACTCCTCCCAAAATGGTCTCTCAAGACTCGCCACGGGCGTCCCTCCTAGCCCACTGAGGGGGACCCATTCCCTCCGGATTTGAGCGATTTTATCCTGCAGATATTTCCCAAATTCCTCTGCTCTGCCCTGTAGAGGGGCTTCCCGCGGCCTCTGCGACAGAAGGGAGCAGGTCACCCGAAACATGGCAGCAGGGCGGTTATCTGCGGACGCAATAAGAGCAGCACAATGTCAACGTCTGGCCGCTCTTATTGCCACAAGGTATGTCCTTAAATAGGTTCGTACCTGTGTTCGGTCAAGTTCGGAACGGGAGGATCTCCATCGGCTCTCTAGGCGTCTCTTGTGGCGTTTCATCACCCTTAGCTCCTCGGTAAACCAAGGGGCCAGGGTGGTTCATTGCCGCAGGAGAGGCCGCAAAGGCGCCACCTGGTCTAAGGCCCCGGCGGCCGCATTATTCCATGCGGCTACCAGGTCCTCTATCCGGGAGCGGGTCAGGTCTACAGGAGGTGGCCCAAGCTCCATCTGGAACCTATCCGGTTCCATCAGGCGCCTGGGGCAGAACCATCTAGGACATTCCAGTTCCGCCTCCCCGCAGCGGGGGGTAGCACCAGGAAGTCAAGTCAGAGAAGTGAGTGGTCTGACCATGACAGGGGAATAATAGCTAAGTCCCCTATTCCCAGATCACTCGTCCACTGGCCAGAGACAAAAACAAGATCCAGTGTGTGGCCTCCCTCATGCGTGGGACCCTGAATTAATTGAGTCAGGTCCATGGCTGTCATGGAAGCCATGAACTCCCGAACTGCCTCGGATGCTTCTTCCATCGATGGCAGATTGAAGTCCCCCATAACTAAAAGTTTGGGGGTCTCAACTGCCATCGCTGTGATCAGCTCGAGGAGCTCAGGCAGGGCCACTGATGTATAGCGAGGAGCCAGGTATACTATCAGCAGGCCCAACTGTCTCCCTGGGCCCCATCTCACGACAAGAGATTCACCCCCGGATGTCTGTGGCACAGTGAACTCTCTCGGCTCCAGGTCTTCCCGGATAATCACCGCTACCCCACCGCCCCTACCCTGGGCCCGTGGCTGGTGGAATGCTCGATAGCCTGGTGGGCACATGTCCACGAGGGGTACACCTCCCTCGTGGCCCAACCAGGTCTCTGTTATTCCTGCGAGGTCTGGCTCCCCCTCCAAAATCAGATCATTAATGAGGGGGGCCTTGTTAACAACGGACCTCGCATTGCATAACATCAGCCTCAGGCCCTGGCTCTGTAGATCCTGGCCACCTAGAGTGCGGGGGTTGGTACAAGCGACCGGGTGTGACCAACAGCCACGGTCTCCCAACCGACTGCAGGTTCTTAGTCTGTCCTTGCACCCACCCCTCCCCACGACCGTTGGTATGACAGAGCCCTGTGCTGGAATGCTATTTTCCCTCTCCTCCCCCACTCCGCTCCCTCCCCTCCCGACCACACCTATTTGCCTGGCTCTACTTTCACTCCTGGCCTGATTCACCCTCCCCCCTACCCTGGAATCCCTTAAAACTGTTAAAAAACAATTGATTAAAAATCCCCTTAATTTCCGCTTCCTCCACCTTTTCTGTTTCATTTGGTAGCAATCTGAAGGAAAGGAAGAGGAGAAGGTAGTGGGGGGGGGGTGAGGAGGAGGAGGAGGAGGAGATGAGGAGGAGGAGGAAGCAGGGGGGAAGAGGAGGAGGAGGAGGAGGAGGAGGAGGAGGAGGAGGAGGAGGAGGAAGAGACGTAGAAGAAGAAGAGGAGGACGAGGAAGCAGGGAGAATGAGGAGGAGGAGAAGAAAGGGAGGAAGAAGAAGAAGAGGAGGAGGAGGAGGGGGAATGAGGAGGAGGAGAGGAAGAAGAAGAGGAGGAAGAGGAAGAAGAAGAGGAGGAGGAAGCAAAGGGAATGAGGAGGAGGAGAAAGAGAGGTAGAAGAAGAAGAGGAGGAGGAGGGGGAATGAGGAGGAGGAGGAGGAGAAGAAGAAGAAGATCCCACCATTTTAAAAAAATTGGTACCAAAAGAAGATTTACCGCCTCTTAATAAATATAAAATGAAGAGGAAGCTTTCCTTGACTTTTTAAAAAGAAAAAGAGAGAGAAGAAATCCGAAGTTTGATGGTGGCGTGGAAACTCTTGACTGTCAAAAGGTGAGTCACCCTCCTGCCTCCGCCGTTTCCTTCAGCACTTCTGAGAAGGCTGACAGCTCCGTCCCCTTCATCCATCGAAAGTGGCGGTTCCAAGGCCAAGTCGCCTCCGGCCTCACCATTCAGAGGTGGGAAATGGGGAGGCCGGGCCAAGAGCCCCTCTTCTGGTTTTTCACTTGCTTGCCGTGTTGCAGCTTCCCAGGCTTGTCGCACTTGCAAACAGTAAGTATGGTGTAGAGTGTCCTGCTTGGGCAGGGGGTTGGACTAGATGACCTACAAGGTCCCTTCCAACTCTGTTAACCTGTTAAAAACAGATCCTGGTTTGCTTAAATTAAAATCCATAATGAATTTTTCGTGGCGTCCCCCGAACGTGTCCTCATCTGCCTCCTCCGCCTGTTCCTGGAAAGTGCCCCTCCCATATTTTCCTAGCGGGGTCCAGCCAGGTGCCTGTGCTGCCCACAGAAGGGTCTCTTTCCCAGCTCATTCCATGGTGGATTTGAGCCTTGAGGGTCTCTTGGGAAGGGCGAGGAAGGATCTGCATGCCAGCATTTGGTCTCGGAAGGAAAAGAAGACCTGTGGGGAGGGTATTTCCTAACTCTGCTGTGGCTCTTGGTGGTCCTTTCTGGAGATAGTGGGAGCAGCTCCAGAGGGAATCTTCACCCTCAAAAGGATGGCAAATATTTGGCTTCCTAATCGTCAGCTGCTGATCAGAATAATTTGCCCCTGTGATTTTCTCCTCTGTTCAGAATCCCACAGGGCAGCCTTCAAGGAAAGGGGAAGCCTGTGCTGGAGTGGTGAAGTTCTCTCTCTCTCTCACTCACTCACTTTCACTCTCTCTCTCTCTCTCTCTCTCTCTCTTTCTCTCTCTCTCTCTCTCTCTCTCTCTCTCTTTCACACACACACACAGAATGAAGTAGAGAGAGAATGAAGTAGAGAGAGAATGAGAGAGAATGAAAAAGAGAGAATGAGATAGAGAAAAAATGAAGGAGAAAGAAAGAATGAGAGAATGAGAAAGAATGAGAAAGAATGAGAATGAAAGAGGGAGAATGAAAGAGAATGAGATAGAGAAAGAATGAGAGAGAAAGAATGAAAGAGAATGAAAGAAAGAGAGAGAATGAAGGAGAGAATGAGAGAGAGAGTCTGAAAGAGAGAGAATTAATGAAAAAGATAGAATGAGATGTGAGAGAGAATAAAGGGAGAACGAGAATCTGAAAGAGAGAGAATGAGAGAAAGAATAAGAGAGATACAGACACAGAGAGAGGATGAAATAGAGAGAATGAGATGAGAGAAAAAATGAAGGAGAAAGAAAGATGAAAGTAATACAGAGAATGAGAGAAAGAATGAGAGAGAGGAGAAAGAATAAAAGAGAGAGAATGAGAAAGAGAATGAGAATGAAAGAGGGAGAATGAAAGAGAACGAGATAGAGAAAGAATGAAAGAGAATGAGAGAAAAAATGAGAGAGAGAGAGAGAGAGAGAGAGAGAGAGAGAGGATGCACATCCTTAGTTATAATTAATAGAGGAGTCAGACCTGCTCATTTATACCTAATACATTAAACAACCATCTTTAGTTGTACTTTTGGTCTCTGAATGGCCCCCAAATCTGTTTCTACAATCCCTCCTTTCATTCCCGTCTTCCACGTTGTGCGATTTTTCACGTATTGTTGTTTACCTTCTGGATGCTGTTACTCTGATTACCTGAGCTCAGAGAGACACCCTGACCATAATCATCCTTCATCCGGGGGTTGTAACTTGTCAAATACACCAGTGACGAGAGACTGACTGCCAGCCTGATGGTGAAATTGCTCTGTTTCTTCAAAAGTCTGTAGAGATTCTCAGGTCTGTTCCTTCCTTGTCATCAGCAGAGGGCAGCAACTACCCACAGTTAACCAACATTGACTAATTCCGGAGCAAAGCCAAAACCAGATCCTGGTTATTTCTCCCATTGGGGAATGGCCTGGATACCCATCTCCTAGAAGAAAACAATGGCCAATGGTCAGCCCTTCCTTGTTTCTGCCAAGAGGGTCGGCAAGCATTGACCTCCAAGCAGCTCAAAGATCTCTTAGCTTTTCCGATGTTAAGGTAAAGGTTCCCCTCACACATCTAATCGTGCTAGTCATTCCTGACTCTAGGGGGCGGTGCTCATCCTCGTTTCAAAGCCGAAGAGCACTGTCCGAAGAAGTCTCCGTGGTCATGTGGCTGGCATGACGAAACGCCAAAGGGCACAGAACGCTCTTACCTTCCCACCAATGGTGGTTCCTATTTTTCTACTTGCATTATTATGTGCTTTTGAATTATTAGGGTGGCAGAAGCTGGGACAGGTAATGGGAGCTCACTCCGTTATGCGGCACTAGGGATTTGAACCGCCAAACTGCCACCCTTTCTGATCAATAAGTTCAGCATCTTTGCTAGTTATTTATTCCTAAAGGTCAACTTTGGGGGCTGTTGGGGGGGGGGGGGGGAGACACCACCTCTTCCTTCTGAGAGCCCAGCTTGCCTGCTTGGACCCCGAAGAGATTTTTGCTGGGAAAGGAGATGCCCTCCCAACATGGACTCTGCCAGCTTCCTTGACACCTTCCTCCACTGAAAGACAACCAAAGATGCTGTATTGCCTCCAGACAACAGGATGCTCCTCATCTCTCTGGACCTCACTAGCAATTCACTTTGGTAGCATTCTGCTCAATGTTGGCTCTCTAGGTGCTGGGATCCCTCTAGCCAGGCGCCTTGGCTCCTTGGGCTTTCCACGTTCAAATGAATTTGAGGAGCTCAGAGTTCCTTCCTGTCCCGGAGCTGCATCGTTGTAGCCTGAGGGTCTGTGGTCACCGAACTTCTGCTCTTATCCCTTTTTTTCTGGGGTGGGCTTTCTTTCTTTCTCTCTTTTCCTTCCTTCCTTTTTTCTTTCTTTCCTTCCTTCCTTTCTTTCTTATCATTTTCCTGCTTTCCTTCCTTCCTCTCTCCCTTCTCTTTCTTTCTCTTTTCTTTCCTTCCTTTCCTCTCTTTTTCATTCCTTTCTTTTTCTTCCTTTTTCCTTCCTTCCTTTCCTCCCTCCCTTCTTTCCTCTTTCCTTTCTTATTCTCTTTTCTTTGTTTTCTTGTTCTTTCCTTACCCCTCCCTCCATCTTTCTTTCTTCTTTCTCTCTCTTTCCTTCCTTCCCTTTTTTCTTTCTTTCCTCCATTCCCTTCTTTTTATTTTATTTTCTTTCTTTCCTTCCTTTTCTTTCTTATCATTTTTTCCTGCTTTCCTTCCTTCCTCCCTTCTCTTTTTCTCTTTTCCTTCCTTCCCTTCCTTCTTTCTTTAATTCCTTTCCTTTATTCTCTTCCCTTTTCTTTCCTTCCTTCCCTCCCTCCCTTTCTTCTTTCCTCTTTCTTTTTCTTTTCTTGTTCTTTCCTCCCTCCCCTCTCTTTTTCTTTCTTTCTTTCTTTCTTTCTTTCTTTCTTTCTTTCTTTCTTTCTTTCTTTCTTTCTTTTTCTTTCTTTCTTTCTTTTTCTTTTTCTGAGATTTCCTGACATGCATCCTTTAGTCAGCCTGCCTGAGAAGTCTGGCTGTAGAGACTGAAGATTAAAAAGCTCAAGGAATACAAGTTGATGACCAGGCTGAACCCAAGGGAGGAGTCAAACATGTAATCAGTCTCGAGCCCCTTCGCACCCACCAGAGACCTAAGTCCAGCCCACCTTGAATTCTATTGTCTATTATCTATCACCAATTTGGTTTGAACATTAATAGTTCCAACCTTTGTAGAAGGTGTGCACATGCATTAAACCTGTATTTGTTCAAACCTCCTTGGCTGCTGATTTCTTGTGCCTGACAGTTCACCTCCACTCCAAAAAAAGCACGTAGGGAAATTCCTTTCTTGAAGAGGTGGTTGATTCCAGTGCTCTTTGCTTGTTATTTTCAACTGTACCTATTTTAATTGTTTTGTTGGAAGAAATTTCCTTCTGGGTTCGGCTCCAAGTGGAGACATGGAGGCTGCTTGGAAATATGGTTTAATGGTGGACAGGACCACATGGCTCGAGTCCTGAACAGAAAAGGAGGATCACATGCTTCAATGTTAGGTGAAGAAGAAGAGAGCTAGGGAAGGGGCTTACTGGGCTTTTTATAACGTGTTCAGCCCCAGCTCTCTGTTTCCTGTATAAGAAATGTATACTGATTGGTTGTCAGATTCCCATGGGGCCATGCAGTCAGACTCCCATGGGAGCATGAGTTTCCAGATGCCACATGGTGAGTTTCTGTGAAAGGATGATATTACCTTTATTATGTAAAGTAGACTGCCTCAGGCTTTAGTGGCCCATTGACAAAGCGGGGTGGGCAAGAAGCTGCAGGGAGCTACTTTGTCTTTAAAACATGTTTCTCCCTTTTCACATCCAGGGAAACATAATATTCTGCCTTTTCAGTGTTTCCTAGGATATTTCATTCTTCTAGGAGAGGGATGGGTTTTAACTTCCTACAGTTTTAAATAGATATTCACCTTTGACCAGTTGTATGGCTTTCTGAGGCATTAGCCATTTCACTCACCCAGTCCAAATATGGAAAAACTGAACTCTTATCTAAGCAGGCAACCCACCCTACACACAGATTTATGGCAGTTACTGATAGAGGGGAGGGTGTAGCTTTAAGAAGAGAAATGCATTTCTCCTTTATTTTACCTGCCTTCAGGCTATAATGCAGCAACCCACCTGTGTCTGTAGCAGAGAAATTTGTGAGTTTTTGCAGCTTCAATCAGAATATTGCAACACCCTCCCCCCAACTCTAGAAGACCCAGAAAGCTAATAAAGGAGATTAAACACGATAAGGATCTGGAGGTGCTGGAGAAGGGTGCAGAGAGTATGGATGGCAAACTTTCCAGAATCCAGAAGTGGAAAACTAGCTGTTGGAATTAGGGGAAAGACCGTGAAATGGGTAGACAAAGCAGAATAACAAAATAACAGAGTAGGAAGGGACCTTGGAGGTCTTCTAGTCCAACCACCTACTCAAGCAGGAGAGTCTACAACAATTCAGACAAATAGTTGTCCAATCACTTCTTAAAAACCTCCAGTATTGCAGCACTCACAATTTAACAGATCAACAGAATTGAAAGGGACCTTGTGGGTGTAGTCCTACACTCCCTCCCTGCATCACCCAAGCAGGAAACCCTATACCATTTCTGACAGATGGCAGTCCAGTCTCCTTTTGAAAGCTTCCAGGGATGAAGCTCCCACAACTTCTGAAGGCAACTTCTGTTCCATGGATTGGTTGTTCTCACTGTCAGAAAGTTCCTCCTTATTTCTAGGCTGAATCTCTCCTTGTTCAGTTTCCATTCATTATTCCTTGTCTGGCCTTCAGGTACCTTGGAAAACAGGTTGACCCCCTCCTCTCTGTGGCAGCCCCTCAAATATTGGAACACTGCTATCAGGTCTGTTCCAGCAATCGTTCTTCATGTTTCAACCTCCAGTCCCCTAATCATCCTGGTTGCTCTTCTCTGCACTTTTTCTAGAGTCTCAGCATCTTTCTGGAGGCAAGCCACTCGACTGGTGTGAGCATCACCGGAGAAACCTCTCTGAAGGACCGAATATGATTCTTATGATTCTTGACGAATGTATCTTGTCTTTTTATGTACACTGAGAGCATCTGCACCAAAGACAAATTCCTTGTGTGTCCAATCACACTTGGCCAATAAAGAATTCTATTCTATTCTATTCTGTTCTGTTCTGTTCTATATTCTATGTTCTGTTCTGTTCTCTTCTGTTCTATTCTATATTCGGTTCTATCCTATCCTATCCTATCCTATCCTATCCTATCCTATCCTATCCTCTATTCTGTTCTGTTCTGTCCTGTCCTACCCTACCCATCTATTCCTATTCCTATTCCTATCCTACCCTACTTTATCCCATCCCATCCCATCCCACCCTAACACGGACACATTGTCTGAATAGGCTTAGAAAATAAAAGCGAAGCCCTGATTCTACCCTTATTCTAGGAATAGAGAGGAAGGGAAACCGGCCCGGAGGGGTTTGGGGGGGGGGGGGTCAGAGGAAGCGCTGCCAGAAACCAGGAGCGGGTAGTCCCGAGCGGCCAGCCGTCACTCCGCGGGGAGCGGAACTTTCCCACCCACCCCCTTCGCTCCACGTTCCCGCGCGACGACTCCGGCCAACATCCCCCTCTGCCAACCCAACCAAGCCAGGCTCCTCCCCGGGCCGCGGCAGCCCACGCGGGGGCTGGACGCCCGCGCAGCCCGCGCTCCTCCCGGGTCTCGCGTGGGAGTGACGGGAGCCGGAGACCCGCGGCGGCGTCCTTGCTAAGCGCTGCTGTCCGGCATCCTCCAGACGCTCAAGGCGCCGCGCGGCCAGGGTGGGCGCTCGGGCGCGTCGTCCGCGGCTCCGCGCAAGCGGTGGAGGCAGGCAGGGAGGGAAGCGCCCGAGCGACGTCAGCCTCCGGCCGCCTCCGGCTCCTCCGTTCGCTCCTCCCGCCGGTGGCAGCGCGGCGGAGCTACATAAAGCCAGCCCCGCCGCCCCGTCCTTTGGCTCGCCGGCAGTGCCCGGAGGCCGCAGCCCAGCGGAGCCACGCGCGAAAAGGGACGCAGAACCGTCGGAGGGTCGCGGAACGGCCGGTTTAAAACAAGCGGAGCAGGGCCGTCGACGGTCGCAGTCCCCGGGAGCGCAGGCGGCGGCCGAGGGCCTCCTCCTCGCCCGGGACCATCGGTATGGCCTTAGCCGACAGCGCCCGGGGGCTCCCCAACGGCGGGGGAGGCGGCGGCGGCGGCGCCCGGAGCGGCGTCCCTCGAGCCCCAATGGCCACTGAGCTGGCCTCGTCCCCGTCGTCGGAGCCCATCCCGGAGATCGTGGAGCTGAACGTGGGCGGGCAGGTGTACGTGACCCGCCGAGGGACGGTGCTGTCGGTGCGCGGCTCGCTTCTGTGGCGCCTCTTCTCCCAGCAGGAGCCGGCCGACCTGCCCCGCGACGCCAAAGGCCGCTTCTTTCTCGATCGCGACGGCTTCCTCTTCCGCTACGTCCTGGACTACCTGCGCGACCAGGAGCTGGTGCTGCCCGAGGGCTTCCCGGAGCGCAGCCGCCTGCGCCGCGAGGCCGAGTACTTCCAGCTGCCCGAGCTGGTGCGCCGTCTGGCCGCCTCGGGTTCCTCCCCGGGCCCGCCGCGCTTCGCCGGGCTGCTGCGCGACTCTTCGGTCTGCGTCGAGGAGCCTCCGTCGGGGCTGGGCTACTTAGAAGCGGATTACACCGAGACGCCGGCCTCGGCCACCTCGCCGACTTCAGGCCGCAGCCCGTCGGGGCCTCCGCCGATGCTGGCGGCCTCGCTCTCCCTGGACGCCGGCGGGGGCGTCGCGGGCGGGCGCCGCTCGGGCTACATCACCATCGGCTACCGGGGCTCCTACACCATCGGTCGGGACGCGCAAGCCGACGCCAAGTTCCGACGGGTGGCGCGCATCACGGTCTGCGGCAAGACGGCGCTGGCCAAAGAAGTCTTCGGGGAGACGTTGAACGAGAGCCGCGACCCGGACCGGCCCCCCGAGCGTTACACGGCCCGCTACTACCTCAAGTTCAACTTCTTGGAGCAGGCCTTCGACCGGCTGAGCGAAGCCGGCTTCCGCATGGCCGCCTGCTCCTCCACGGGCACCTGCGCCTTCGGGCCCGAGCAAGGCGGCCCCGCCGAAGACAAGATCTGGACCAGCTACACCGAGTACGTCTTCTGCCGCGAGTGAGCGCCGCCGAGGCCCGTCCCCGGGGCGGAGAGGGGCTGGGGGGAGAGAAGGCGGCCGTCTGCGGGGCTGTTGCGGCAGACAGATCCGGGTCCTCGCCGGAGAACCCCCGCTTTGCCCTAGCGGAACCTCCCACGGGCCGGCTCTCCTGTTGCCCTGCCCGCCGGCCGTCGGCGCTGCTCTTCCCGTCCAGCAAAGCTGACCAGAAATGCGGACCTCCATCAGCCCAGCCCCTCGAGGGTCCTTGGGTCTCAATGGGGGACCCCGCCCCAGTTTAAAGCATCCCCCCTCCAAACAAGATTCCCCAGCCGTCCCCGTGTGGAGGGGAGTCCCCCTGTTCCCAGACGAGGCGGCGCGCTGCTCCCGGGACTAGCGGCGGGCAATGGAGACTTTTAAGCTGGCCTCCTCTGCTCAACGTTGCCCAATTGCCCGGTGGCTTGCTTCTCCTCTTTGAGGCCGACGGCTTCCTTGTTGCTGCACCCCCGCTCTCCCTCTCGTCCGTTCCTTTGGCTCCCCACCCACCCCGGTTGCTTCAATGGCTTTGGAGCCAAAGCTGCCCGGGGTAACGAGCGAGCGGAGGGGACTCCGTTCCGCCGGCATCCGAGCGCCCCGGCATCTCGAAGCAGCATCTCCCGACGGGCGCCACGTGGGACTCGGAGAAGTGGCTCAGCTCCTCGCACCTTCCTCTCTCACCAGAAGGCGAGCTTTGCGCACTGCATCGGCAGGCTGGGGGTGGAGGGCTGGGGGGACGCGGGGTCCTCGATCCGAGCTGGAAAAAGCAGACCTCCGTGGAATTATCACATCCTTCCCCCCCACGCAGGATTCCGGGGATCGAACCCCCCGGGCCTCCTGCAGCAGCCCCTCCCCGCTTTAGGGTTGAAAGAACCTGCGGGTGGGTCGTGGGACGGGGTGGGGGCAGGTTGCTGAAGTGGGCTGCTTTCAGAGCGAGGGTGGGGGTGAGGGTTGCCTCCCCAAAGGCAGCCGAGACATGACAAGAGACATGACAGCCGAGACAAGAGGACATCATCCTCTTCCTCGGTGTAGAAATAGGACTTGAGTGCTTGAGGAGCTGGCTGGCGTTGGTGCTACATCGAAAGAACCCTCCAAAAGTATTTCTCTCGCCCCCCCCGCCCCCCCCCCGCCAGATCAGGATGCAGAATTTTAACTAAATAAAGACAAGCACAACAGCAGGACATCTTCCTCCCTCTCCTCTCCCCCCCCCACCCGTTGAGTTCATCTTTTTGGCATTTAAGCACCCAAGGCCACTGCTCTCTCTTGCCCAGACTAAATCAGATATTTCTTGCCTAATTCCCAAATTAGGGTATGCTGCAATATAATCTCCTGGTCCTTCAAAATTCGGCTCATACAGTGTTTTGATTCTTGCAGACTCGGATGAGTTATTTTAACCAAAGAATTCTCCCGTGTTTTAATTTTTTCTCCCCCTTTTACGGTTGCTTGAGGTTTAGTGCTTTTTATTTTTTAAGAGAGAGAGATGATTTTAATCCAGGGCTTGCCTATTAGAGATTTTTTTTTAAAAAAAATAACCCTGGGGTTTCGGTCTATATGCATAAAGAGAAAGGGGGGAAATAATCGAGATTCCGGTTGGTCTCATTCTTTCCTGATATTTTTGCTACTTAAGGAACCAGAAATGCTGGCTTAACTGGCTTGCTTACTCAACCAGAATCTCTGTAAAACCCTGATTCCTGGCTTGTTTCCAACAGCAAGCCTGTTTTGTTTCTCTTCTAGTTAAGGAAGACACTGAAGGTCTCCTATTTGTTGGACCACATCATCCTTTAAGAGCAGAAATTACCAACTTTTCGGACCTCAGGGACCACTAAATTCATAATTTTAAATCCCATGGACTACTTTTTTTTTTTTTTAAAAAAAAAGATAAATAGTATTTAGTGCAATATAAAAAATGCAAATAATTTTTCTGTGGACCACCAAAATTTTCTCATGGATCACCAGTGGTCCATGGACCACCAGTTGATGACCGCTGCTTTAGAGTGCATCTCCCTTCATGAGTGGGAAGTTGCTTAGTGACTTTAAAAAACAAAACTTTTAGGAGTCCAGCTGGACCAAAGGTGCTTTTCAACCAGCAACTGGACTTCCTTCGTTTTTTTCCTTGAAAATATTGAACAAGCTTCCTGGATGAGAAGCGAAATGTTTTCAAGGAGAAAAAAAAAACAGTCCAGTCCAGTTACTTTTTGGGGGGGGGGGGGGGAAGCACCTTTGGCACAACCTTGACCTGAAAAATTGTGAATCTCCATAGGCAAATTCTAGCTGAAGTTTTATTAAAACCAGTCGCATTTTCCCAAATGCTGAAACATTTGAGTCTGGTAGCTTCATTTAGTGGGAACTGTCTGTAAATTGGGAATTAGGGTTATTTTTTAGAAGTCAGCAAGGGAGAGTGAGTGAGTGAGAGAAGGAGGAAGGGAGGAAAGGAGGAAGAGAAAGAGAGAGAGAGAGAGAGAGATTTTTTAAAAAGGATAAGCAATAAGCTACTGCATTGTGGAGAGCTTCCAGAAAAGAGATATATCCCTCTTACTCTAAGCCTTACTCTAAAATGATCCCATTTGTGCATATTTCAGCTCGATTGCAGTTGAGAAGATATGGGTTGAAATTCATTGTTAAGACGTCATTCCCAAAAGGCGGTTGCAAGACTTTTCTAGTTACACGTGGAGTATTTCTCTCTGAACTGTGTTTTCTAAATTTTTGTAAACAATCCAGATTTCAGTAAGTGCTTAAATAAGTTCTAAGCTTCTTCTTTTTTTCCTGTTTTTTTTCCCAAAAATAAATCTTGTACTGTAGCTTATTAAGTCTGTCACGGTAGTCATGAATGGAGGTGTTTTGAATTGAATTTTGTGACTTGGTGTGTGTACATAAAGTGTATAAACATTTTACACGAATCATTTAGTTTTTTATTCATTTATTAGTGCTATAAAAAAATTTCATATGCTGTAAACTGTACCTGGATGAAATGCTTTAATATGAAACTGTGTTCCTGTATCGATTTATATGGGGAAGACTTCAGTATGAATATAAATGGAATTATGAAAATATATGTCTACAATTATTTGCTTGAAGTTGAATCAACAGCTAAATTCCTTGTGAAGCTAAAATGCAACCCCTCGTTTTGCAAAATATATACAGGAAGATTCTTGTATTTTTATCCATGAATGTGTGTTTGAAAGCAGAGTATTCTAAAGCTCCTATTATTATTTTTCAAATAAAACAGATATAATAAAATAACTGGAGATTTCTAATGGTTGTGCTCTGGGTAACAAACACTGCATGAGCTAAATACTTAGCAACAGTGTTTGACGTCCCTCAGATCATCTGGAGAACATAGCAATTTGGACAATGTGAAAAATCAATCCCTCTCTACTACTCATTAAAGCAGCCAGTTCAGCCTTCCAACTTGTTATCCATCTATTGCTCCAACTACTTCCCCTGAGAGTCTGTAGATTCTCAGTTATCCAGGTCATGGTTGTCCCAAAGGTGCATTTTCAGGAGGCAACTGGACTTTCTGGTTTTTCCCTTTTGAAGACTCATCCAAGAAGCGTCTTCAGTTCTGACAGGATGGTAGGGAATGAAAGGATTTATATTCCTTGCAGACAGCAAGGAATTTGCCTCCTTTTAGAGGGTGGTTGAAGCACTTGGAAGTTTCTCTGTGTCCTCAGAGTCACCTGAGGGGTGCTCCTGATTCCTGCAGTCTGCAATTTTCCCTCTGGAAATCCATTCCTACTCCCACATCATTCCAAGGGTGTCCATCCCAAATTATATAGCAAAACATCTGGAGAGATTCTCAGTCATCCATGGTTGTCCCAAAGGTGTTTTTTCAGGAGGCGACCCTCTCGTTCCTTCTTTTGAAGACGCTTCACTTCTCATCCAAGAAGCTTCTTCAGCTCTGACAGGATAGTGGGGAATGGAAGGATTTATATTCCTTGTAGACATCTAGTCACTTGCATCATTTTAGAGGGTGGTTGAAGCACTTGGAGCTTTATCTGAGAGCAGCTGCTGCCAGCATTTAGCATTGAGGATGTCAACCCTGGGCATCTTGAGTGGCTTCTGGAGCTGCTTCCTGATTTTCAGTGGTGAAGATTTGATTGTTGCAGCATCTTTTGAACCATTTCTTATGGGTCTCTCCTTAGGGCCTCTCTTGGTGCAGAATTTGCAGGATTCCCCCTAAATATCAATATGTTCTAGGGATCCAAGCCAGTGGTGGGTTCCGGATCCCATTGCAACTGGTACGGTGCAATGGGGCTGGGCGTCCACCATGTACACACAAACAGCATGCACACACCATGTGCATGCCATGCATGCAACATGTGCATGCAACATGTGCATGCAACATGTGCATGCAACATGTGCACGGAACATGTGCACGGAACATGCGCACGGAACATGCACACAGAAAATGTGCACGGAACATGCGCACGGAACATGCGCACAAAAACGTGCACGGAACATGCGCACGGAACATGCGCACGGAACATGCGCACGGAACATGCGCACGGCATGCGCACGGCATGCGCACGTCATGCGCACGTCATGCGCACGCATACCTACTGCCCGCAACGCTCCAGCAGCTCGGTGGAATGTCAGGCAGGTACCATGCGCTACGTGTGCATGCACAAATGCCCCGATCGGCTCAAATAGTGGTAAGGAGCGTGGGCGGGCAGGTAGGCTCTTTGGAGCACCGTACCAGAACGGTACCTGGTGCTCCCAGCAGGCACCGGTAAGCCCGTACTGGGGCGTACCGGTCATATCCCACCACTGATCCAAGCACACCTATTGGAAGGGAGCAGCCCTAGTTACCTGCACACTCCTGGGAGGGTTTTAAGGCACAACCTCTAAGGCTAAAAATAAAACCCACCCCCTTCTCCAGGTGTGGACCTGTCAAGGTAGATCTTCAGGAAGGCCTGCTCCGAATTGGGAAGGAGGCATAATTGAGGAGATGGCGGGGGAGCTTCTGCCCCAAGGCAGCCTGGCTTTGGAGTACCTGGGAACCAGTGACGTGCGGTCAGTGGAGGCAAGGGAGGCAGGGCCTCACCTCTCTTCATGGAATAATAGTATATAATATTATATACTATATATATATAATATTATATACATCCGTCCGGCCGTGCCCGGGAGCTGCGGAGGCAGAAATGTTGTCGTCGCCTCCGGATGACGAACCAGTCGCTTGCTTTCGTCATCGGGAGGCCGATAACATTTCTGCCTCTGCAGCTCCGGGGCGCGGATGGACGGAGGTAGCCAGAATGGCACCAAAGCAGTCCGGCGGGCAAACGAGCGAGCGAGCGAGCGAGGCAGCGAGATCTTCGGTCACTCGTCCACCGGACTGCCTCGGCGCCATTCTGGCTACCTCCGTCCATCCGCGCCCGGGAGCTGCGGAGGCAGAAATGTTATCGGCCTCCCGATGACGAAAGCAAGCGACTGGTTCGTCATCCGGAGGCGCCGACAACATTTCTGCCTCCGCAGCTCCCGGGCGCGGATGGACGGAGGTAGCCAGAATGGCGCCGAAGCAGTCCGGCGAGCGAACGAGCGAGCGAGCGAGCGAGGCAGCGAGATCTTTGGTCACTCGTCCACCGGACTGCCTCGGCCCCATTCAGGGATGGAGGGAGTGGGAGGAGAGGAGCCGCCCCCCTCACCCCCCAGGCAATGGGGAAAGCTTTCCCGAAATGGGGGGGGGGGTGTCACGGGAAATAAAAAGGGCGCGCGCTGGGGGGGGACGAAGGAGGCTTTGGCGGGCGGGCAAGCAACGAAAGGGGCAGCGAGGGCGGGCGGTGGCTGCAGGCGGCAAGGCTTGAGCGGGGTGAAAGCGCAGCCCCTTTCGTTGCTTTCCCATTCACCCCGCTCAAACCTTGCCCGAGGGAGCTGGGGATCGGGCTTTGGGTTGGTGGGAGACCTTGAAGGAGTGGGGGGCAGAAGGGACTGGTGCCGGTGGAGGAAGCAATGCTACGCCGCGGTCCCCTTAATGTTCACTCAGGAAGGCGGAGAATGAGACCACGTGTGCTGCACACATCCCATTCCCCGCCTTCCTGATGACGTCACCAGCCTCCCCAGCCATAACCCTCACCGCACGTCACTGCTGGGAACAGAGAGGGTATTCAGCTGATTCGGACCGATTCATTGAACTGGTAGTGGCAAAGTGCAAGTGCCACCTGACCCAGCTCCAAAACGTACTATGTAGTCTAATTTTTGCTACTACGCGCATGCGTGCACACTACCCACAGGAGCAAAGCGCATGCGTAGAAGGCATCATGCATGTGCAGAAGGCATCATGCATGTGCAGAAGGTGTGCCTGCGCACAATGCAAGCATGTGTGTGCAGGTTTGCAATTGTGAACCGGTGGTAAACCTAAGTGAATCCCACAACTGCCTGGGAAGCTGGCTCCTTTTTTAAGAAAAATAATATTTTTATTTTTATTTTAATACAAATGATACAAACATAATACAATCTAGATACAAAAAAAAGAAAGGAAAAGGGAAAAAAACCAAATATTACCATGTGCCTCCACCTTCTGGAGACTCCTCCCCCCCCTTTATATTTCTTCATCTATAACAGTGCTTCTCAACCTTGGCCCACCTGAAGATGCGTGGACTTCAACTCCCAGAATTCCCCAGCCAGCAGACCTGGCTGGGGAATTCTTGGAGTTCAAGTCCACACATCTTCAGGTGACCAAGGTTGAGAAGCAACTAAAAGATGCAATAGATTCCAATTGTGCCCTTACCCCCCCCAAAACAACATATATTCTTGAATAGGTTTATTTCCCTTGCCTTCCACCCACTGATTTTGTAAAATGCCCCCATCTTTCATTATAATTATTTGCTTTGATCATCCCTTTTTAAAATTTAATTTCTGCTGTTACTTTATCATTTGTTGCCGTACTCCAAATATCATTATATCGCTCATTTCTTTGAATATCCCAATTTCGTCCCCGATATTTTTGCCATCGCTCATCTAGCTGCCGTTATCAAATTTACAATCAATTCCTTTTTTATTTCATTTATGTCCCGTTTTTCCACCAGCAACAGTAATGCAAAGTTCTTCCTTGGGCCTTGAGTGGAGGTAGCTTTGCCCTACGATCCTTCTGATGAACCAAATCTTCCTTCTGTGGGGTAAGGTTCACTTGCTCTTTTACCTTTTAAGGTAGTTCTAACTTTATTATTTATGACGTTTATATTTTGCCTGGGTTTCTCTCTCTCACTGCAATCCTTTTCATTTGATCATTCCATTTCTCTGTGTCATATTCCTCATTCAGAATATTGCATAATTTCCCCTCTGGCTCTTACACTGTCATCATGGGCAGAGAAAGGCAATCACCAACGTATCCTTTGATTCACATCCACAACAATCTTGATGATACCAATTTGTACCAGGTAGCCCTTTTGTTCATACATTAAACCCTCATTTTCCTCTTCTGTATGCATCAGTTTTGCTCCAGAAGATCAGGTCCATTTCAGCTCACTTTTTACTTAGGCTTAATGTTGCAGACACAAATCCTTTTCTTGTTTATTTTTGGTAGAAAAAGCTGCCATTCATGCCGTATACATAATTTCTTGCTAAGGGCAAGGCCAGTGAGAATCACATTAATCTTATTCGGTCATCACTGAGATTGGAGATTGGAGAACCACTTGTCTGAAATGGTGTAGGCAGGAGTGGGCTGCTGGGGGTTTGCAGGGGTTCGGGAGAACCTCTAGTTAAGATTCTGTGCAGTTCGGAGAACCTCCGAATCCCACTCCTGGCTGGCCACGCCCACCCCTTCCCACCTCGCCCCACCCTTCCAGGAGTCCCCATGTAGCCCCTTTTGGATGCAGGTAAGTGCAAGGTGAGCACGGAGGCTCTGGGAGAGTGAAAAAACGGGCCTACCGCAGGTTCGGGATTCCAGCCTCCAGAGCCCGGGGAGACCATTTGTAGGCTGTGATGAGTTGTCCCTTTCCATTTTGCAGAATCCTACATGAAACGGGGGGGGGGGATCAATGAGAAAGCCCCACCCTCTGGGAACACTGGAACGGTTTCACAGTCTCGCACAGGACGCGCACAGAAGAGGTTTTGGCTGCTCCTCAGATTGTGGAGAAGCGTGGGCGGATGTGTTGTGTGTTTGCTGATTTAGAGACGGTGTAAAGTAAATAACGGCATTGCAGAGTGATTTGTGTAAGGAATGGAAAGTTGGTGGCTGAATGCAGCAGAAATGAGATGGGGTACCATCAAGCAAGAGTTCCCCAAAGTTTTCTGCTTTGCGGATTGGCAGGGGGGGAGAAGAAGGGATGGTTCCGCATGAGTGGCGGAAGGAAGGAAGGAAGGAAGGAAGGAAGGAAGGAAACAAACCATAGTGGCACAGAGGTTAGAATATAGTATTGCAGGCTAATTCTGCTAACTGTCAGCAGTTTGATCCTGACCGGCTCAAGGTTGACTCAGCCTTCCATCCCTCCAAGGCCAGTAAAATTAGGGCCCAGATTGTTACGGGCAATACGCTGACTCTGTAAACCACTTAGAGAGGGCTGTAAAACATTGTAAAGCGTGCTATTGCTATAGTATAAGACTGTCCCAAAGGTACATCCCCCCCCCCCGAGCAGCTGGAGCATCGCGGAGGCATCACGGAGCATCGTGGGCAGTAAGTATGCATGCGTGCTGGATGTGAATGAGCAGAATTCACAGTCAATTAATAAAAGGGTTTTTTGTCGGGACAAGGAGTTTGCTTCATGCTTTTGGGAAGCCTCGGTCAGAACAGTCTGTCTTGCTTGAAAATTAAGAAAAAGAGCGCACTTCTGTGATAGTTCACAGAACTTACTAAATATTCGCTTGTGAGTTTTGTTTTCTGAAGATGGATGTACCAGGATTTTTTTTCAGAAATCATAGCGGGTTGAAACCCAAAATCTAATTTATTGATTGATGATACCAGCTCAGCTCAGATATCTGCAGTTTCTTTGCTAGACGGCACTTGAGATAATCATCAGAGTATACTTCTAAATCTTTCTGAAGTTTGTGTCAACAGAAATGGTATAAATGAGACCACAGAATTAGGTAAAAGTAAAGGTTCCCCTTGCACATATGTGTTAGTTGTTCCCGAGTCTAGGGGGCTGTGCTCATAATCCGTTTCAAAGCCGAAGAGCCAGCCCTGTCTGAAGTCGTCTCCGTAGTCATATGGCTGGCATGACTAAATGCTGAAGGAGCACGGAATGCTGTTACTTTACCACCAAAGGTGGTCCTTATTTTTCTACTTTCATTTTTACATGCTTTCCAACTGCTAGGTTGGCAGAAGCTGGGACAAGTAACGGGAACTCATTCCGTTACGCTAGGGATTCGAACTGCCGAACTGCCGACCTTTCTGATCAACAAGCTCAGCATCTTAGCCACTGAGTCACTGCATTCCTTCAGAATTAGTGCAACCTTAATTAACTATGTTTTTTTAAAAAAAAAACAGAAATGAATTTAGTAAAGTTTGGCATCTGTATTCAGGCAAATGAACCACATTATTTTTAGTGGCTTAGACATTTTTAAGCAAATGACCAGCCTAGATCTTGAATATATATATTTTTTTGCTTGCTGAAAATCCCCAAGAGGAAGCAGATATTTAAATAAAAGGCTGAGCTTGCATGATTACTGCTGAAAACGGTATGCTTGAAATATTTCTCGCTGATGGCAGGCTTTTCTTCTGATTGGAGATGGCCCCTGAGATCATTTGGGCCAGGGTCAGGTAGAGCTTTGAAGGTTAAAAATTTCGCAGTTTGACATAATGCTTTCCTGATAAAAATGTTCCTGGGCTATTGTGTGACAATTTGATGTAGCGTGTGTGTCCAACTGGAATTTTTCTAGACATGATCTGGGTCTCTGTCCTTCAAACGGGCATAGATGAGGGGGTCTATGCCAACTTGCCACAGCCAACGTGCTGCGGCCAATTTACCAGGGAACAATTTATCATGACCAACTTGTCACGGGACAACTCGCTTAGGACAAGAGTTATACTAATATCAAATTAATAGTGGAATGGAGTGGAGTGGAGTAGAATAAGAAATAGAGTAGAGTAGAGTAGGAGTAGAGTAGGTTATTGGCTGTGTGTGATTGGAAATGAGTAGAGTAGAGTACAGTAGAGTAGAGTAGAATATATAGAATAGAGTAGAGTAGCTTTATTGGCTGTGTGTGATTGGAAATGAGTAGAGTAGAGTAGTTTTATGGGCTGTTTGTGATTGGAAATGAGTAGAGTGGAGTGGAGTAGAATGGAGTAGAGTAGAGTAGAGTAAAGTAAAGTAAAGTAAAGTGGAGTGGAGTGGAGTGGAATGGAATGGAATGGAATGCAGTAGAATGGAATGGAATGGAATGGAATAGAATAGAATAGAATAGAATAGAGGATGCCAAAGGAGAGACACAAAGAACTGTTGCTAAAACTGGGTATGTCTAATCTGATGAAAAGAAGGACTAGGGGAGACATGATAGCAGTGTTCCAATATCTCAGGGGCTGCCACAAAGAAGAGGGAGTCAAACTATTCTCCAAAGCACCTGAGGGCAGAACAAGAAGCAATGGGTGGAAACTAATCAAGGAGAGAAGCAACCTGGAACTAAGGAGAAATTTCCTGACAGTTAGAACAATTAATCAGTGGAACAACTTGCCTCCAGAGGTTGCGGATTCTCTAACACTGGAAGTTTTTAAGAAGAGATTGAACAACCATTTGCCTGAAATGGTATAGGGTTTCCTGCAAGAACAAGGGGTTCGACTAGAAGACCTCCAAGGTCCCTTTGAACTCTGTTATTCTGTTCTGTTCTGTTCTGTTCTGCTCTGCTCTATTCTATTTCTGAATCCTATCAATTTCAAGTGAAACTGACTAGAAGTTCCAAGGTTAGGATGTGACTTGACTAGTAAAGTAAAGGGAGGAAAAAACACAGAGGGCACACCGTCTATGCTGATTTAAAAAGCAAGCTGGCTACTTTTTCTTGTTGCACTCTCAAGTTTAGCCAGTTTTCTTTGCACTCAGCAGGATCCTCAAAGGGAGCTGAACAGTTTCACAATGCCACACACAAACAGAAAAGGGAAGTGTCGTCCATGAAGAGTCTCGAAGATGTGCAGGAGTTTCCGTGGGGGATAAACCTGTGGGCCCAACTCCAGAGCTGCTATGGGGAACAGGAAGTGTGGTGTGAAGAGCACATCGAGGTAGCACAAAACTGCATAGTATGGATAATTAGTGGCAGCTCAGCTTTTGCTCACAGCGGAGAAGCTCCCCCTGCGATCTGCCTGCACACACAACCCATATTTGGGGTTGGTCCTTTGGAAAGGGCAGCGCAAATGGGAGTTGCGAGAGGTCTCAAACAGTCCTAAGATATGAATGGGGGCCGTAGCATAAAATTGACAGTCGTAAAGTACAGTTTGGACAAGTGTTAGCTGAGCTAGAAGTTGTACCCTCCCAGTGCTCATCAGCATGAAGATGTAGGACAGGGGTCCCCAATCCCCAATCTGTGGACTGGCCTTGGTCCGCGGCATGCCAACAACGGGACCACACAAACAAGGGAAGCCCCATCCGTGGGATGCAGGCAGCACATGTAACCACACCCCCTCCTGTCCATGGAAAAACCTCTCTCCATGGAACCAGTCCCTGGTGCCCAAAATGTTGGGGAATGCTGATATAGGAGATGACCAGGCTTGGGTTCAAGTGTCTTGATCATTCTTGAGTCCCTTCCTGCCCATAAGAGATCTAAGTCCAAGCTACCTTGAATTCCATTGACCCTTATCCACCGCCAAATTTCTTAGGTAGTACAGATTCTTGTACAGAATGTTAGCGGGCAATAAACCTGGAGACTTGGCTCTTGATTTCCTGTGCTTGACAGGAAGGAAGTGGCATGGCAGTTTGGTAATGGCTGGAGGGCGACAGGGTTTCCAGCCCAGAAGTTCAAGTAAGAGTAATGAGCTATTGTAAGACTCCCAGATTTATTGATGGGAGAGAAGAATTCATAAACACACAGGAACATGTGAATCTTCCAACAGAAGAGAATATAGACACCATTCACAAGTCCCACCAGCTTCAATTAAAGTTCAGAAATGGACCCTTTTGTCACTGAAGTTTTTGCTCCTTGAAATTCAGATTCAGCATCTGGCCAAGCTAGGACTTTTCAAGAAATAGCGTTTCCTTTGTGCATTCAAAAGAAGCCTTCTGAGCATCCCATCCTACCCTCTCATCAACCAAAGAAGCATCCAAGAGGTCTCAGCCAACCACTGGCCACAGAGATCCTCCTGTCTGTCCAGATGTGGGTTGTTTTCTCTCTCGGGCAGGAACTGTGCTGAAATCCCTCCGACCACAGTTGCCTAAGCTGTGGTTGTGCAGTGAGCCCCAACAGCATTTGTAGGGAGACCTCTGGGAACCAACAACAACTTATTTACTGCTCTTGCTCCTCCCTCCTCCAATTTGGGCAGTTTCTTCCCCCACGTTGTCTTTGAGGAGGTGAGCTTCAAAGCAGTGGTGAAATTCAATTTTTTTTTTACTACCGGTTCTGTGGATGTGGCTTGGTGGGTGTGGTGTGGTGGGTATAGCAGGGAAGGATACTGCAAAATCTCCAATCCAACCCCATTCCAGGGGAAGGATACTGCAAAATCCCCATTCCCACCCCACTCTGGGGCCAGCCAGAGATGGTATTTGCTGGTTCTCGGGACTACTCAAAATTTCCGCTACCGGTTCTCCAAACTACTCAAAATTTCCACTACCAGTTCTCCAGAACTTGTCAGAACCTTCTGGATTTCACCCCCACTTCAAAACATGTTTGCAGGCAGGGAAAGAACCTTTCTCGAAAATTAGTTAGCTCTTTTTGCTCTTTTTTTCCTGATCTTCACCCCCCCCCTTCACCACCTACTGAAAAATGTCAAAGAGAAGTTTGATTAATGACTCCTCCTCTTCTTCCTCCACAATTATTGTTGAATACATTTTACCGAGTCTGCAGTCCTTGCCTTTTGCTTTTCGTGGGTTGGTGGATTTTTAAAAAACTTTGTCGCTTTTATACTTCATGGAGTGCTCCCTGCAACTGTCAGATTTTTCCAAGCATCGGCCTTCTGTGCCAGGCTGAATTTTCTTTCTTTTTCCCAGATTCAACTCGGAATAGCAGCAGCAAAGCTTTCAGACGAAATTCAAAAGACAAAACCAAACAAAAACAGAGCTCAACGCTTAAAGAGAGAGAGAGCCATATTCCTTTTCTCTGGAAGCTGAATCTTTTTTTTAAAAAAAGCCAGACAAATACTTGTAGTTTCCTGAAGCTCTAAAAAAGGTATTTGACAAAAAACAAAAACAAAAAAACAGAGCCAAAGACATCACCAAACCTTAAAGAAAAACTAGACGTTTTCTCACTTCTGCTTCCTTGAGGTGTCTGATGCAATCCGTATGAATCTATTAGCTGTGCTGTGAAAGATCTTTGCATGCTCACTTCTACAATCTAAGAGATTTAATATTCAGGGAAAACCCCAGGCTTTCCAAATGCCCTTAAGATACATTTTAATGTATGCCAATTAGTGTACATTCAAAGTGACAATAAAGTTATTTTAAGTCTAAGTTAAGTCTGTTTCTTGCTCTGACAGAATAACAGAATAACAATGTTGGAAGGGAGTGTTGGAAGAAATGCCCTTCTGCGTTCAGCTCCAAGTGGGGAAAAAGACACTGGAAACAATGGAGGCTGTTTGGAAAGATGGTTTTAATGGTGGACAGGATCACGTGCCTTGAAGATGTTGGGTGAAGAAGAAGAAAAAAAGGAAGAGATGATGAAAGTGCCTGAGCTTTATACCCTCTCTGGGCTTTTGGATTTCAGCTTGTATTCTGATTGGTTGTCAGATTCCCATGGGGCCATGCAGGGCAACTCTGTAGGCTGTTCTGAGTCCCAAGCTTGGTTGAGCCTTGCTGGGTGATGTAATCTTCCCAGGTGCCATGTGGTGAGAGGTGTAGAGGGCTAATCCTACCTTTGTTGGATCTTGGGTGAGGGCATTTGCCTATGAATAGACCTAGCTATCTCTTTATCTCCTAAGTACGGACATATGCTGTGGGCTATTGAGGATGGTGGCGGCTATTAAGAGTGAATTTGTTTCCCGCCTAAAAACATGTTTCTCCATTTCTCATCCAGAGAAATACAATATTCTGCCTTTTTAATATTTCCTAGAATATTTCATTTTTCTAGGAGAGGGGTGGGTGCTAACTTCCTACAGGATGTTGGAGGTCTTCAAGTCCAAACTTCTGCTCAGGCATGACACTCTATACCATTTCAAACAAATGATTGTCCAATCATTATTGGCTTAAGTTATCTTAAATTTTTATAATCCCCAGCCAGTAAAGCAGTAAACCTGAAGAGATGTATCCAATTGCCTTTGCATATGTCATTGCTCACAGCCATTCAGGGCATCAAGGAGACAATAGGGTGAATGATTTGAGTCTCCCACATAGAGGGGGGACTTATTCAAAACATAATTTATCACTTGACATGGTCAGAGGAATCAGCAGTTTTTGTTCCCAGCAACCAAACTAGTTATTTCAGACAGCAATCTGGTTGTTGATCTCAATGCACAAAACCAGTGCAGAAATCAGAGGTAAGGAGTGTCAGGTGATTGTCCTGGCCCTGAGTTCTTTTGGTCTTCAAAAAGGTTGGCTCATTTGGTCCTTTCTAGCAGGTAACGCTCTAATTGGGGTTGTAAAACCAGAGATGAAGGCTGGAGAGCAGCAATGAGCCAATGGTTTCATTGTCTCTCTGCTGCCACCTGGTGTCTCTCTGCACTGTGGCAGTCCTGATCTGATCATGGGGAAATTCTCTCATAGATTTGATTCGAAGAAGACCCCAAGAGACAACCTCTATTGTGTCTCCGCTCAGTCTCAAATTTTTGCCCATGCCTATTGTTTTGAGCCAAAGATATTTCTCACCAGGATTTTGCAATCGGAGGTGGCTGCCCTAACAGGAAGTTGAGCCACAGCTTCTGTTTTTGCATCTGTTTGCAGTGAAGGGATGATTATAAATTGTGCAGAGTGAAATTCTCAGTAACTTTCTTCCTCTTTTTTTTTTTTTTTTACCAAGAATGCAAAATCTTTATGCTGATGGATGTCTTGGTGATGACTGGAATTTAGCAGCCCAGAGCTGGTAGCCCCTGTGACATCAGCAGCAGAGACTGTCTTCTGATTAGCACTATGCTTTTTGAGCCTTAAAAACCAATCACATTCCTTTCATTATGAACATTTTTAGGTTAGATTGTCCAGTTGCCAAGAGCCTCTACCCAATGGAAAGTTAGTTTGAGCTATAAAAGAAAGAACTAAATGGTGGAACTAAAAATTTAGTTCTAATCAAACTGTCTATGACTTAATAAAGAAGATGACTGCAAGTATCCTTACAACAAAATTAACATCACTAAACCTTCCAAGACCAATTCTGATGAACATTATATCTGCTGATAGGAACAATAGGTAAAGTTTCCCCTCGCACATGTGTTAGTCATTTCCAACTCTAGGAGGTGGTGCTCATCTCCGTTTCAAATCCGAAGAGCCAGCGCTATCCGAAGACGTCTCCATGGTCATGTGGCCGGCATGACTAAATGCCGAAGGTGCATGGAATGCTGTTAACCTTCCCACCAAAGGTGTTTCCTATTTTTCTACTTGCATGCTTACATGCTTTTGAACTGCTAGGTTGGCAGAAGCTGGGACAAGTAATGGGAGCTCACTCTGTTACACAGCACTAGGGATTCGAACCGCCAAACTGCTGACCTTTCTGATCGTCTCAGCCACTGAGCCACTGTATCCCAATAGGAACAATACTCAGCAACTAATACCAAACCTGGGGTGGGTGGGGACGTAAAGAGTTATTATCCCAAAACTTCTTGAGGACTTCAATTTAAGAATGGCTTGATTCAATCCACTTTCCAACACTCAAGGATATTTTCTCCACTGGGTTTCTTTGCTCCAGTTGGAATAAGCTATAAGAAGGAACCCCAGAGAATATTTCCCAAGCTTAGTTAGTACTGAGGCTGCAGTAACATGAGGCTCCCTCTACGCAGAAAAAAGTTCAATATACAATAAAAGCTCCCCTCTTATGATCCTATAATCCAGGGGTCAAATTCAGCAGGTTCTGACAGGTTCTGGAGAACCAGTAGCACATACCACCTGTGGCTGGCCCCAGAGTGGGGTGGGAATGGGGATTTTGCAGTATCCTTCCCCTGCCATGCCCACCAAGCCACGCCCACAGAACCTTCCCCCAGGAGTGGGGAGGAAATATCCTTCCCCTGGAGTGGGGAGGGAATGGGGATTTTGCAGTATCCTTCCCCTGCACGCCCACCAAGCCACGCCCATAGAACCGGTAGTAAAAAAAAATCACCACTGCTATAATCCCTTAATTCAGGATAGTGTTGGGACAACAGAATAGAGCTGAGCATTTCCTGGCTGGATGCCCTTCCTGATGCCATGTGGAGTTCACAGCAGATTTTTTTTTCTTTGCATCCTAGGAGAGAGAAACATCTGCCACTACTTAGGACTGAAATCTCAACCTTCTGATTGGGAGGTGAGCATTCTCACCATTAGGCCACCATGCCACTCAAATCCAATATACTATCCATTGCTTTTAACTGCACATAGAGACATAAGAACATTATAAATAGAGAATGTTACAGTCCAAACTTTGCAACCTAATTCCCTGACTAATTGGTACCTCTTGGATCTCATTCCTGTGTTTTTCCATCTGGCTTTTTGGAGAACAGGTTGTGTGATGCTGTAATGGAAGCTTCATCTCCAGGGACCTCCTGAAAGAACAGTCTCCAGACTGGATTAACATTATCACTAATCACATCATGGTCATGGAGAAGCTGAGAATGTCTTCCAGTTGGCATCCGAAGTTCTCGAGTTCTTGAGAAGCCCCTGCTGGAATGAAAGGAGAAGGAGAAAGAACATCCTTAGGGCTTTACTTTTTCACCATCATGGTCTCTGGGAGATACTTTTAGAATTGCCCTTCAAGAAAACAGCAACTGTCTATATGTAGCATTTGGTTCCTGCCCACCCATCTGCCTTCCAAAAGAATAAATATTTTTACTCACAGCGCCATGGTGAGATTATACCTTCTGTATTCATAAAAGAGGGTACTTTCATTACATTTTAAAATTTGGATGAACATATATTCTGGTGTTCTAATACAGTGGCATTAGTAAAAAGGTAAAGGTTCCCCTCCCACATATGTGCTAGTCGTTCCTGACTCTAGGGGGCGGTGCTCATCTCCATTTCAAAGCCGAAGAGCCAGTGCTGTCCGAAGAAGTCTCCATGATCATGTGGCCAGCATGATGAAACGCTGAAGGCGCAAGGAACGCTGTTACCTTCTCACCAAAGATGGTTCCTCTTTTTCTACTTGCATTTTTACGTGCTTTCGAACTGCTACGTTGGCAGAAGCTGGGACAAGTAACTGGAGCTCACTCCATTACACGGTGCTAGGGATTCAAACCGCTGAACTGCCATCCTTTCTGATTGAAAAGCTCAGAGTCTTAGCCACTGAACAACTGCATCCCTTGTGGCATTAGTAAAGGTGTCTTAAATTAGTTCACTCTGCAGGAGACAATGCAAGACAATGCCTTCCTCTCTTGCACGTTCCCAGGCAGGGCAAAGCACTTGAAATTCAACTCATGATACATAGATCAGGGCCAGAGGTGACATTCAGCAGGTTCTGACCAGTTCTGGAGAACCGGTAGCAGAAATTTTGAGTAGTTGAGAGAACCGGTAAATACCACTTCTGACTGGCCCTGCCCCCATCTATTCTCTGCCTCCCGAGTCCCAGCTGATTGGGAGGAAATGGGGATTTTGCAGTAACCTTCCCCTGGAGTGGGGAGGGAATGGAGATTTACAGTATCCTTCTCCTCTCAGACCCACCAAACCACGCCCACCAAACCACACACACAGAACTGGTAGTAAAAATTTTTGAAGGCCAGCACTGATCAGGTCTCATTATGGAGCCCGAAGGAAGAAACTTCTTAGGCCAAGAGCAGATACTGAAGAGGCCATATCAGCTTTTCTAACTGTAGCCTTCTTATTAAGATGATGTAGAAGATGGTTTGGGGCACAGTGGCTTAGTGGTTAAGATGTTGGACTTGACTGTTCAAGACCCAAGTACTGAGTGATGGGGTGAGCTCCTGTTTTTGGCTCACCTCCTGGCAACCTTGCTGTTCAAAAGCATGCAGATGCGAGTAGATAGATAGGTACCACCTATTGATTTATAGGCACCACACTGGGAAGGTAACAGAACGTGCACCTTGGCGTATAGCAGTGCTTCTCAAATAGTGGGGCGGGCCCCCCAGGGGGGGCGCGAGGCTCCGTAAAGGGGGGCTCAGCTCAAATTATTTTATATATTTTTGTTTTGCAGGTTAAAGTTTTTTTTAATATTGTGTTCCTTTAAATCCTGTGCTCCTTTAAATCTTTTCTGCTACAGTTAATAAAGCTATTCTTTGTTGTAAATTGATCCACATTTCTTTCTTTTTTTATTCTCTTATACGTTAATAAGGATACAGTGTTATGCAGAGGTGTACTTATAACAATTTTATAGACAAATGATACTATTTACAGTTGCGCGGGGCGCGCGAAATGTTTTCTTCGTCCTAGGGGGGGCATGACAGAAAATAATTGAGAAGCACTGGCGTATAGTCATGTTGCAATATGACCATGGAAGGATCTTTGGACAACACTGGCTCCCTTCATTAGGAAATGGAGATGGGCACCAGCCTTTAGAGTCTTTTGGGTGGATGGTTGCCTTGACTCATAGCAAATTCCTGTCCTTCTGTTTCATCCCTGCTTCTGCTTGGCCTTTTTGGACTGTAAGGCAGACTGTAAGACTGTAAGTCAGAAATCCAAAGGCTTGTTACCATTTGTGCCAAGGGAATCACTTGTCATTTATCCCCAAACATTGGTGCCACTCAAAGGAATCACTAGGACAGAATCTGGAGATTGCTCCCACCCTTAAATTTAAAATAGCAATTCCATGCAACTTAGGGACAAACTTTTTTTTTTCATCTGTCGACATTGAGTTACTCTTAAAATGTGATAAGTTTATTTCTGCAGAACATATGTTTCACTGAGCTCAGAAATAATTGCTATCCTGAATTTATTTATCTATGACATTTGTATTCCCAGTGACTCTTAAATAATGACTTGTTGGAATCTAAACAGTGGAATCTTATCCCCTAAAATTAGTAGTGTCCATTTCCTAGTCCTCTTGTCACTCAACTCCAGGAGCCAAAGGAGAAGACAAATTCTGAATTTGTCTTGGGAGGTGCAGCTAAGCCTCACTTGTCTTTGTAGAGTTGGTTTTCTCCAAGCTGAGTAATGGAGATCCTGGCAGGAACCCAGTGGTGGGATTCATTTTTTTTTACTACCGGTTCTGTGGGCATGGTTTGACTTGGGGGGCATGGCTTGGCAGGTATGGCTTGGCAGGTGTGACAGGGGAAGGATACTGCAAAATCCCCATTCCCTCCCCACAGGGGAAGGATATACTGCAACATCTTCATTTCCACCACACTCCAGGGGAAGGATACTGCAAAATCCCCATTCCCTCCCCACCCCACTCCAGCTCCATTATCCTATGCAGGGCAACAGAAGAAGAACCAGCTGATCAGCTGGGACTCAGGAGGTAGCGAATAGATGGAGGCAGAGCCAGCCAGAGGTGGTATTTGCCAGTTCTCCAAACTACTCAAATTTCCACTACTGGTTCGCCAGAACTGGCCAGAGATGGCTGAATACCACCTCTGCAGAAACTCCTTATCCAAAACTGGGAAATCAGGCAGAAACACCAGCCCAATCAAGCACAAGCTGTCCATATCTTTTCTTTAAAGTTTTATTAATTTTCTATTGTTTACATTTTGTTAGTGCTTAATAAACATCATGTTGTCTGGGTTATTTTATTTGCTTAACGGATTGCTGCACCTCAGTTGTTTTCCTCCCCAGCAGTAACGTGGAAGGTAAATTTTCTCCAAACTGCACATGTGCACTTCGACGAACCGGTTGTTAAACCGGTAGGATCCAGGGATGAAATCAGGTTCTGGAGAACCGGTAGTGGACATTTTTAGTAGTTCAGAGAACTGGCAAATACCACCTCTGGCTGGCCCCAGAGTGAAGTGGGAATGGGGATTTTGCAGTATCCTTCCCCGGAGTGAGATGGTAATGGAGATTTTTCTGTATCCTTCCCTTGCCATGCCCACCAACCCATGCCTACAGAACTGGTAGTAAAAAAAAAAATCAATTTCATCACTGATAGGATCCCACCACTGTCTCCACCCCTTTTTTCCAACCACCGGTAGAATGAGTCCCATGCTTGATAATATTCTGTATCTTCTTTCTGTTTAATCTTCAATAGAAGTCTGTCCATCTGTTTTCTCCAAGCTGATCCTGGCAGGAACCCCTTATCCAAAACTGGGACCTTGGGGCAGAAGCACCAGGCCAGGCAAGCACAAGCTGACCGTATCTTGAAGCTTTCCCTGCACTCTGTGGTTTCATTGCGCTCAGCTGCTGTGTAGCAAATTATGGAATTGTTGGTTCTGAGTCTTCACTTTAGATAAGTTGACCTTTTCGGCAACCTGACCTTATACAGTTGACTTGAAGGAAATGCCAGAGATCATTGGGGGATTTACTTCCATGTCTTCTGTTGAAGGTGAACGCAAGGGGCCAGGAAGACTAGTCAGCCTGATTAATGTCTACAGCCAGTTCTCATTTTAAAGTTAGGATCATTATGTGACACTGTTTGTTTAATCAAGATAAATTGATATCCTTTTTGCATTAAGCAGATAAATTTAGAAATGAGAGTATTCTAAATAACCAAACGCAGATTGATTATACATAGTTGATAGTCCCTTTGTTTAAATGCTTTAAAACATCAGGGCTTATTAAATCCCAAATATTCTTGTCCTTAAATGCACCGATGTAGGGATAACAAAGCACTTACTTGGATTCTTGCTTGTTCTCTATTTTTTTTTCCTTCTAGTTTTTCTTACTGCGGAATTTGTGTGCCTACACGACACCGATATGCTATTCATCACAGCATTGCCGCAATGAAGATGTCTTTGCTGTAGGAGAGGCTGTTGATCCCCAACCCCGCAATTCCCCCCAAATAGTTCTGGATAATTTAATGCTGCCATGATGTCATCTGCATGTTTGTTTCTTGATCGGTTTCAATAACAAGCTGTGGTTGGTGGGGGTGAATGAAAACTGCACGGTTTAATAACGTAATGAAAAAAAAAAAGATCCAACATTGTAAGGGAGAAGGGAAAACCTACCATGATGGTGATAATGACGAAGGCACCCATGTATAAATACTGAGTTCTACTTAAACTTTCTTCCAATGAAGAAATAGACTCTGTGTGTGTGTGTGTGTGTGTGTTTGTGTGTGTGTATGTATGTATGTATGTATGTATGTATATATATTACATATATATATTACATTTGTGCTAATAAATAAATAAAGGGAGACTAGTATAGATCTATTTCAAGCTATTTAGCTCTCATCAGCTAGCCATACCCTTACTGGGAATCGAACCCGGTATGGCTAGCTGATGAGAGCTAAACAGCTTGAAATAGATCTATACTAGTCTCCTTTTATTTATTTATCAGCACAAATGCAACACAAATGTAACAAAGGCAACATAAAAAATATAGTTTTCTGCCTGGATGGTCTCCTGGAGTGAGCCGAAAGACAGAAAAGGGAAGCAGTGTGTTTCCTCCCATATTTGGGCATACCAGGGGTTGTGACACACTCTCTCTCTCTCTCTATCTATAGATAGATAGATAGATAGATAGATAGATAGATAGATAGATAGATAGATAGATAGATAGATATAGATATAGATAGATAGATAGATAGATAGATAGATAGAGATAGAGAGATAGAGAGATAGAGAGATAGAGAGATAGAGAGAGAGAGAGAGAGAGAGAGAGATAATGTTTCATGCATCATTTGCAAATCAGACAACGGGGAAATTTATAACGATGAAAGATCTGTTTTTATCACAAAGGCTATTTCAAAGATTTCTTCCTAGGCAATGTTAAAATTGTTTCCCGAGGCTATCCTCCTTCCTTTCTGAAGTTGCAACATGGAAGTGAGAACTGGGACCTCTTCTGACTCTGAATTCTGCTGATGGGATAGGTTTTGGGTGGAAGCTACAACTCTCATTTCTCCCTCGCTCTCAGGGGAGGATTCAGCTGGTTTGGACTGGTTCAGGGTGAACCGGTAGCTCTGACGATCAGCTGGGGAGCGAACCAGTTTGCTTCGACAATCAGGTGGGCCTGCCTGCCCGCCCCTGCGCTTTACTTACCTATATCCTCTCAGCTGATTTGCCCTCAGCTGTGCTACTCCCCAGAAGAAACACGGAAGCTTTTATTAAAACTGTTTTGTTAAAACTGTGCACATGTGTGGAGCATGTGTCAGGCGGGGGTACGTGCAAAGCATGTGATCACCGAATCAGTTGTTAAACCAGAAAGATCTCACCACTGCTCGGTCTCAACATATTCTGGATTGCATTTTGGCCCTAGGGAGAGCAGGAGGAGACCTCCCAAAGTATTGGATGAGCTAGAGGGCATCATGTGGAGATACCCCTTCATGCTTTACCAACTACTGCAGCAAAATGGGACAAATAAGGCAGAGTTGTTCTTTTATAAAATTCGGTTTAAATTCCGAGCTTAATATTTTTGGAAGAGAGGCGCCAGAGGAGGGAGAAAGAAGGTGGATCCACACCTGTATGTGGCTAAAGCGAAGACTTGAAGATTACTAGTTGAAAGAAAGAATCAAAACATGAATCCTGTTGCTCCAACTCCTTAACTAGGTCAGTGGAGGTGTTACTTTCTAATGGCAACATCAAAAGAAGACAAGCAGCTTAGTCAGCCAATCCCAATGGGGATAATTTAGCCCGGACAGATCCAGTCATGAAGAGGCTACAAGTAACTTACCTAACTCCATTAACTCATTCATTTTGAAAGCTTGGAACTTCAGGAAAACAGTAAGAAAGAGCACTTGAGTCAGCTACCATCTAAGCTTCATTGCCCAGAAGCTCCTCCTAATCCAAACAAGCAGGGGGAGGATTCAGCCTGTTCGGACCGGTTCAAGTGAACCGGATGTTAATTTTACATCTGATTTACCAAACCAGTAGTTGTAAGGACTGGCTGGCCCACCCACCACACCCCGCCCCTCCCAGGAGACTCCACGCAGCCCATTCATCATCCCAGGTAAGTGCAGGGCCTGCACGGAGGCTTTGGGAGGGCAAAAAGTGGGCCTCCCAGAAGTTCCGGAAGGGTTAGGGTTAGGCCATTTAAAGGACACTGGGTTTACTAACTTGTCTTAAAGGTTACTAAATAAAAACAAAGTATACATCGTATAAAAACTGACAAATCACGAGAAGCCAAACTCAGAAATACATCTGATTTATTTGGTCATGTCCTGTGTGCCGATTCATTGGGGAAGGCAATGCCGCTAGGAATTAGTGATGGGTTCCAGGAGGTACGGCCCAGTATGTGTGTACAGGTGCCTGCCAGAAGCAGCAGCCACCATACCAGAATGGTGCTTTGGAGGGCCCGCCTGCCCTCGTTCCTTACCTGTTTTTGAAGGAAACGGGCCATCTGCGCATGCACGGCAGCATATGGTGCCTGTGCGATGCTCCGCTGGGCAGCTGGAGCATCGCAGGAGATGGGTGCACATGCATGCACAGTGCACATGCCCATGGTGCATGCCCAGCCCCGTTGCAGCGTACCGGTTGCAATGGGAGCCGAAACCCACCACTGTTAGGAATGGGTGGTGGAATAAGAAGATGGGGCAAGCAAAGGACACACAAGGATAACATCAAATCTGATGCAAGGTTGAACATCCAACAATTGAAAGAAGCTGTGCTTGACAGGATGACATGGAAAGCACTTGCCCATAAAGTCTCCAAGAGTCAGACATGACTGAATGGTTAAAATATCATCAACAACAAAATAAATTTAAGAACATAAAGAATTGGAAGTAAAAGTCAAAAAGTTAAATAAGATTTTAATCCAGCGATCCTCAAACTATGGCCCATGGGCCGGAGAGGGCATGCCAATGCAAAGTGTCCGGCCCATGGAGTGGTGGGATTCAACCCTACCCCTCGCCCCATCCCTCACCACCGGCCTTATCCTCCAGCGAGCATCCACTCCAACTGCACTTCCGGTAAGTTCTTTCACCGGTTGAGCTGCACGTCTGATCACACCGCGGCTGCCGAAGGTAAAGCTGAAGGGTGCTGGGGAGGACCAGATGACTGAGGGGTGTTCTCGCCAGTGCAGCCACTTGATCCAGGGCCGGTGGGTGAGTAGGGGAGGGGCTGCTGCTGGCTTGAAAAACAGCTCTGCTGTGTTGCTATTTTCTCTCCCTCATGTGCGGCAGTCACCACTCAAAATTGGCCATGGACGCCGATTTCTTCTCTGGTAATTTTAAGTGGTTTTCCCTCATCCGATAGGGAAGTTGCTTGCTTCCTCCTTCGGCGCCCGGGCTCCCCTTCTCTCCTGTTGATCCCTCCAGGTTCAACTCGTCCTTTTTCAGGATCTTCACCACAGAAACTGGAGCAAAGCTAGTAGAGCTATCATTCCTTCACCCGCATGGAAGTGACGTCCCCACAGGAAGTCCAGCTTGTAAAGTAGTGCTTTAAAAGTCTTTAAAAACACTTTAAAAACAGCCTTTCAGGATCATATGATCCAGGGCTGGTGGGTGAGTAGGGGAGGGGCAAGTACAGCAAGCACAAAGGCAAAATGGACTGCTAAATTGGCCATGCCCACACAGTCACATGGCCACTTAGCCACGCCCACGCAGCCAGTCTGCCCCCCCCAACAGTCTGAGGGACCGTGAATTGGCCCCCTGTTTCAAAAATTTGAGGACCCCTGCTTTAATCCAAGCAAGTTATATAAAAAAATTAAGGAGGCAAAAAAATTGGAATGTTAGGACTTTTACTGAAAGATTTTGGAAACAGTTTACACGTTTAAAGCCTTATCATTCAAGAGAAGATAAGGCTCCTTTCGATATTAAAGTAGATTTCAATAACCTTCATCGGAAGCCAGAAAGGTAAACGTTAGCTGCTCATCCTTGATCCAAACAGATTGCCGATTGAAAAAGGAAAGATTTCTTTAAGTAGGGCTTCTACAGATAGCTTCAAAGCTCCAGGTTGATTGTTGTGTGGCCTTTACTCTTACTTTTATAAGTTATTTTTCTTATCTATCCCGAACACTCCAGAAATGCTCTGTGTAATGCAAACACTTGGAAGCTATAGGCATTTTAGGAAGCAAACATCGTTGGCATTTTAATTTGTTCGTAATGGACAACGTTATCATTAGGATCCTGAATATTTTTTTGCTTTGGGAAGACAGCCCAATATAATGTAATTAAAAAAAAACAAAAAACCCAGTGCTGTTCAGGAGAAGTGAATGACATCTGTTTGGTTTCTCAGCTTCTATTTCTGTTTGCAGAAGATCATTTTTGACTCAGACAGCGTAATAGCATTGCTTTGACACGAATCGTTCCTTTCCATTTTCCCCATCACTCTTGACACCCACATTATATTGTAAAGTTTCTTATATCCTTTCTTCTCAGTTGTTGAATGAGCAGCCTTTTTGGCAAATAGTTCATTTAATTGCCCTATTAATTAAAGATAAGTTTGAATGGACTTCATTCAAACTCTTTGGTGTAATGCAAGTCTAATGTCAGACAGCTGGGCTCTTAGTAACTTAGTTAGATTTAGAAGTGATAAATTATTA